>NC_056746.1:116152620-116247620 GCF_019279795.1 Protopterus annectens | reverse complement strand
AATGAGATTCATAAATATAAAAGCTAAGTAGGTAGGAGGCTACGCCTCCCATACTTCCCCTAAAAAGAAGTTATGTACTCACCATAACGTTCCATGTTTGTAGTCCATCTCGCCCTTCATTCTTACATATGGGTTTGGAGTCGATCCTCGGCTCCGACTCAGCCTATTTACAAGCTGGAATTCTTCTAGTTGGCTCGTGGCTAGGTAGGTATCCCATGGTGCACCAGTACAATCCCCAGATCTTGTTTGCTGCTAACTAAGAGAAAAAATAACAACCATACAGAAAGAAGCCGATACTAAAAGGTCTCCATAAATAATGATAACAACATTGTTCTGTCTCCAGGTACTTCCAGGATGGGGGTAGGAGGGTGGGTTTGTAAGAATGAAGGAAGAGATGGACTACAAACATGGAACGTTATGGTGAATACAAAACTTCTTTATGTTCTGTAGTCCTATCACACCTTCATTCTTACATATGGGACAGCGTCCCTAGCGCCTTATTCCTGGGTGGCTCAAGGAAAAATACTCCTGAGTACCGTGGAACCAAAGGATGCTCTACCTCTGGAGGTTAAATCCAATTTGTAATGAGTAATAAATGTGTGAGGGGTAGCCCAAGTTGCTGCTGCACAAACATTATCAAGTGGGACCCTGGCTTGAAAAGCTGCAGAGGTAGACTGAGATCTGGTGAATTAGCCTTGATTTTAAAAGGTAAAGGTCTACCCTCAGAGGTGTAAACGTAAGCTATACAGCTAGAAATCCAACTTGAGAGGGTCACTTTGGAAACTGGTAAACCTGACCTGGATTCGGAGAAGGAAATAAATAATTGATCTGAATTCCTTAGTCCAGTGCAAATAAAAACATAATTGTCTATGAATATCCAACTGATGAAACCTGTATTCTGCTGCACTGGAATGATTTGGGAATAACACCGGAAGTTCTATAGATTGATTCAAAGTGCAATGGGAACAGACCTTGGGGACAAAGGAAGAATTAGTACAGAGAGATACTCTGTCTTTGTGAAAAATCAGGTAAGGGGGTTTTGCAGACAATGCTTGTAACTCTGACACCCATCTGGATGATGTGATAGCCACCAAAAACAAAGTTTTCCAAGACAGAAATTTCAAAAGGGATGAATGAGAAGGCTCAAAGGGTGGAGACGTCAATTTGGATAACACAAAATTTAAATCCTATGAAGCAACAGGTTCTTGAAATGGGGGTCTTAACAAAGTGGCACCTTTAAGGAAGGTTTTGCACAGCCTATGTGACATCAGATTAGAAACTTGTATGCCTAGATGAAAATTAGAAATCGCTGCCAACTGAACCCTGACAGTGGTAGCCACAGATCCCTGGTGGAAAAGCTCAGACAGGAACTCCAAAACCACCAGAATGGAGGCGGTATAAGGGTCAACATTCTTTTTCTCAGCCCAGATACAGAATCTTTTCCATTTACTGGAATATAGTCTCCTAGTGGAGGGTTTATGAGAGGACGTAAGGATATGAGTCACGAAGCGTGAGAAGTCGTGAAGCCTGACTAGGGATGGAACTGGAGCAGCCAAGCTGTCAGATTGAGGGTGTGTAAGGTGGGATGAAGCGAGCTTGACATGTCGGTCAAGAGATCTGGCACTGGGTCCAGAATCCAAGGGTCATCTAGGAAAAGAGGCCCGAGAAAGGGGAACCAAACCTGACAAGGCCAGTAAGGAGCAATGAGGATCAGTTTGCTTCCCAGCTGTTTTGCTTTCTGAATAACCTTGGGTATGAGAGGAAAAGCATAAAGGAGACCCAGGGGCCAATCATGAACAAGTGCGTCTCTCGGTGACTCCCCCTGGAGGGGGGATGAGGGAGAAATAGCTGCTGTATTTGGCATTGATCGGGCTGGCAAGGAGATCGCAGCAAGGCTGTCCCAGTATGTGGAAAATATGCTCCGCTAATTCCTGTTTCAGACACCACTCATGAGGCATCAAGATTGCCAAGCTGAGCTTGTCGGCTATCACGTTGGTTGTCCCTGGAATGTGCATTGCCACCAGAAAACGCTGGGAAGATATCACCCATTTCTAAACTCAAATGGCCTCTTGACAGAGTGTGTATGATCTGGTAACGCCTTGCTTGTTGATATACCATACTACCAACATGTTGTCTGACTGTATTGCAATCATCCCCAGAGACAGAAGGTTGTGAAGTGCTTGCTACGCCAGGAGCACCGCCCTCATCTCTAGAACGTTGATATGCAGGTGAGCCTCATGATCTTGCCATGTGCCTTGGCCAGTCCTACCTAGATAATGCCCCTCCCCACCCTATCTGTGAGGCATCCGTGGTCACAGTGGCAATGGGTTGGTGAGGAACAAATGAAGTGCTCATGGTTAAGAGTCTGCCAGCAGTATGTGATGAGATAATGGTAGGTGCTGAAAGGACCATTGGGACGACAGCAGCCACTGAAGAACCCTCATGTGTAGTCTGGTTAGCAGCACTAGTGATATGGTGGAAGCCGTGGTACCTAGAAGCTGTAGAACAGTCTTGGCCTTGACCTTTTGTAGGGGATGAAGAAGTTGAATTTGAAGAACCAGATTCAATGCCCCTTTCTACAGGAAGACGAGCCAACATGTTTACTGTGTCTATCTCTGCGGCTATAAAAATCACAGATTGAGAGGGCAATAGGGCAGATTTTTCCCAGTTTATAGAAATCCCCAACTGGGCACAAAGCTGAATGGTAGCGTCCCTGGTCTGAAGAAGTAGATGCCTGGTGGGGGCGGTCAAGAGCCAGTCGTCCAGATACAGAAACACCTGGAATCCTCAACGTCTCAGGTGAGCTGTCACTACTGCCATACACTTGGTGAACACCCTGGGGGTTGTGGTGAAACCAAAGGGCAGAACATGAAACTGGTAATGACTGGCTCCCCAGACAGAAGCATAGATGACTCCTCAATGCCCTGTTCATTTTTATGTGGTAGTAAGCATCTTGAAGATCTATTCAGCACATCCAATTGTCTTTCCCTAATAACGGGAGTATAGACTGCAGCTTCACCTTCCGGAACTTGTCCTTCTTTACTGATTTGTTCAATCTGCTGAGGTCCAAGATGGGCCTCCAGTCCCCTGTACGTTTCAGCACTAAAAAGAATCTGGAGTAAGTTCCGGATCCTATTTGGTCTGCTGGGACAGTTTGGATGACTCTTTTTGCCAGCAACTTGTTGACTTCCACAGTTGCCTGATCCCTGTGATTGGGTGGAACATCCAGGATCCTCTTGGGAACAAAAGGTGGAAGAGAAAAGGGTATGACATAACCTCTGGTAATAATTCTTTGTACACATTTGTCTTGAGTGATACTTATCCAGGCTTCTAGATACAAAGAAATGCGACCCCTGACCGGCCCCAGAAAAGTACAGTTAGGCCCCACATCAGGAGCACTGATAAGGCCGGCCCCGAAAGGAATAGCAGCCTCCCTGGTTTTGCAGTTCACCCCTGCCTCTAGGGCGATGTCTACCATTTCCTCCTCCTCCTCTGCCTCTGAAGGAGGAGTCACCCTGTACATCTTGGAAAATGCTCTGGGACTTCTTGAACCACATTTTACCTCCCCTCTGACCCTTAGGGTATGGTCTAGAGGGGACAGTAAAACATACTCCCACGGCAGAGTGTGTTTTTCCTTCTTGCTCGCACTGGGTGAGAGTGTCCTTTACCTTGGGTCCAAACAATGAAGAACCAAAGGGGGCGTTGGTAAAGATAGCAAAATTACACAAACGCATCCAGGAATGATGCCTTAGGGAAATTCCTGAACCCACTGCTCTACTCACTCCATCAGCTGCATATGAGATAAGCCTCATGGACGAGTTGAGTTCAAGGTGGATAACTGGGCAGACACCTTGTCAGGGACTCCCTCAGTACATGTACCTTGTAGAGAATCTCCTAACAACTTAAGGAGATCTCTCTGAAGCCTCATGAAGTGTGTAAGGTAGTTCAGCGATCTAAGAGTAAATGCCGCTGAAGAGAAGACATGCTTCCCATATCTGTCCATCGTTCCAGACTCCTTATTCGGTGGATGAACAGAAGAAGAAGAAGTTTCTGCTAGCTCCTTCTTAGTGGTTGCCGCCACCACCATGGCATCTATAGGAACATCTTTAGACAAAAATTCCTTTTCTCTGGGTGCATAAAGAAACTTATTTGGTCTCCTGGAGACTGGCTCCACAGCATCAGGAGTATCCCACACCTTCCGACTAACTAACTCCATCAGTTCATCGAAGGGTGGAGACACCCACCAGGCTGAAGGTTGAGACCCAAAAGCCTTCAGGTACACTGACTCATCATCAGAAGGGGTGACAGTGGGCCAGTCACACCTCTGCTTAAGGATTTTCAGGATGTCTACGAAGGAGACATCATCACAGGATGACTTGGGGGACCCTTCTGACTCCTTGAGGTCAGTGTCCAAGGTAAGAGACTCATCCTGGGGGTCTACATGCTTCCTCTTACATGTTCTCTTCCATGGGGGCTCCTTGGAAGGATATTCCAGGGAGGTCTCAGAAGAGTGGGAGCAACTGGTCGGTGACTCCTGAGGCTGCAGGTCTCTGCTGTCCAGGGAGGGAGTAGGAGCTGAGACAGAAGTAGGTGCCCTAGGGGGGAGAGTGTCAGTACCCCTGGTAGGAGCTGAGGATCGGGACAGCACACTCATCATCTCGAATCCCGACCTCTCTGGCTCCGAGGACCTCCTTGGCTCCAAGGAGACCAAGGATGCCATCGGTTCCAGAGCTATCGGCTCCAAGATAGACGTAGGATCCGAGCTCACCCTCACCGATGCGCTGAAAGGGATGCTCGGAATCAAAGCGGTTCGGTTCCAGGAGTTCCCGTTGGGGCCGACCGGGGAGCTTCGGCTCCTAGACACCACGGATGGCACAGAGAGTGTTGGAGCAGAACTCGACTCCGAAACAACCACGGGGGGAGATGGAACTGAGGGTTCCACCAGCAGTACCAAACACTCCGGCTCCTAAAGACCAGCAAGGTGCGGAGGAGGAATCACTGAAGGGGGAGCGGACTCAAGTGGCCCCAGAACTGACTGGACTGGAGCCAACAGCAATTTTGGTAAGGCAGATGACTTCAAAAGTCTCAGCACTACCCTCTCCACATCTTTTTCCGATAAACTCCAGGAACACCTGGAGGACACAGTAGGAGAACGGGATCTCTGCAATATTGGTGACTTCAATGTAGGGGAGACCGGTAAAGGTTCCAAAGACCGGCTCTGTTGAATACTCTCAGTTGTCGGCTCTGAGCTACTTGGCGCCATCCCTGTAATCATAGTATTACAACTCTCAATCGTCTGCAAGCTCTGTGGGGCCGATGAGTCAGTAAATTTGTCAGGCATAGTCATTTTAAGAGGCGGCTCCGAGACACCAGCCGGTGCCAGGGAGGGCCTCTTAGAGGACTTAGACTTTTCCTTTTTAGATTCCTGAGATCTAGCAGAGGAGGAAGAGCTAGCCAGATCTTCCTCAAAAGAAGGTTTTAAGAGACCTTTTAAAATGAGCTTATTTTTCCTCTCTTGCAACACCCCAGCACTAAAAGAGTGGCAAAATAAGCAAGTTTCCTGTAAGTGGATGGCCCCAAGACAGTAAACACAGTTACTGTGTCCATCCTTTATGGACATCTTCTGTGAGCATTTTAAGCAATTTTTAAAGCCAGATGGCATATGGTCCTTAGACATCCTCACAAAAGATGAACACACACACACACACACACACACACACACACACACACACACACACACACACACACACACACACACACACACACACACAGACACAAGAAAGAAGGGAGGACTAGGTCCTCTAACTTAAACGGGCCTAGCCCTACAGGAACGGTAAAGATACACCATGAGGGCTAGGTCCTCTAACTTAAACGGGCCTAGCCCTACAGGAACGGTAAAGATACACCATGAGGGCTAGGTCCTCTAACTTAAACGGGCCTAGCCCGGGCAGGAAAAAAGAAAGGGAAACTAGGTCTTCTAAATAAAACAGACCTAGGGGAACAGAAACAATTAGAGAGAGAGAGAGACTCGCACACACCCCAAACAGGAATAAAGTCTTAATTGTAGAAATTACTAACAGGGTGAACAGAATCTCATTCTGTTTGCAACACTAATAGCAAGAAATATTAGCAAGCGGACAACCCGCAAAAAGTTATGACTTATAACTATTTAACAAACATGCACAGCCTAACTGAGCGCAAAAGGTGCCTACGATTACTACTATCTAATTATGAAACAAATATATTAACAAGAGAAAACTGGCACACAAGATACCCAGTACTATAAGGCCAAGGCCAACTGCACTTAAAGAAATTGCACACAAATAGCACACTTAGTAATGTTAAGTATACTAACTGCAAAAACTACACTAACTATAACTATACAATGCTATTAAAGGTAAAACAGAAGAATTATCCAAAAATTTTGAACAAATTTGAAAGACTTAGCCAAGAAGAAGCACATCCGAACTCATCCATGCAGCAAACGAGATCTGGGGATTGTACTGGTGCACCATGGGATACCTACCCATCCACGAGCCAACTAGAAGACTTCCAGCTTGTAAATAGGCCAAGTCGGGATCCCATATGTAAGAATGAAGGCATGATAGGACTACAGAACATCTATATATACTAACTCCAGGATCACACTACAGTGGAGAAAAGGGCATATATGTTTTATTTGCCCAACAGTACTTACATTTAGTGAAATGAGTTTTCAGTGTCTTGAGCTTTCAGCAATTTTCTGACGGTGAATTGAAATTCAGTGAAATGCGTTTTCAGTGAATGAAAGTATATATATATATATATATATATATATATATATATATATATATATATATAGGTTCATAGGTTCATAGGTTCATACTAGGCTATCTGCCCGAGGGCATTTACAAGCCTAGCCCATAGTTTTGTGGCTTACGCCACCCCTTTAGTATGGGGAACTATACCCATTATTTTGCTGTGCCTCTGTCGAGCAGTGACACTGAGGTAATCCCTGGGGTATATATGCGATCTCCCATCCATTGGTCAAGATTTCTCTTGAACAAGGCCAGCAAGGTGCTCTGCCTCGCATATACCGGGATTTTGTTCCACAGCATAGGGAGTCTTTGGGTGATGAATCTATCCCTCCAGCACGTCCTATTAATAGCTGTGTCGAGGTTTAAGTCTCCCGCCCTTGTGGCTCTGACGGATCTAGATTTTTTGAGGTGAAGCATACTCATCAAATCTGGGTTTGACATGGCCTTGTATGTTAGGCAAAGGTCACCTCTGAGCAAGCGGTAAGCGACTGAATAGAGCTGTAGTTCTTTCAGTCGGGCAGCATAGGACAGATGTTTGAGACCCTTTATCCTTTTGGTGAGGAACTTTTGTGGCCTCTCCAGCTGCTGCAAGTGTCAGGTCAGATACATTCCGAATGGGGCATTGTACTCAATCATTGGTCTGATGAGTGATGAGTATAGGGAGACTATGACCTCCCTTGATCTAGATGAGAATCCCTTCATGATAAGGTGGGCAATGTAGAAGGTCTTCCTAACTACTTTAGCTACATGGGTGTCGAATGACAGACTACTATCAACCTGGGTCCCCAGGTCCCTGATAACTTCTTCTGTGCTCAGTGGATTGCCACCTATTTGGTAGCTAGGGGTAACCTATATATATATATATATATATATATATATATATATATATATATATATATATATATACACACATATATACACACACACATACATACACACACAGATTTGCATACATGTTAACACACGCACTCAGATTAATATACTCTGACAATATATCAAAATGAGAAATGTAACATACCTCTCAACATCTTAGCTCAGGAGTGACAGGCAAGGCAAATAAATGGGGGGAGGGGGTTCACAATAAAGGGCTTTTATTATTGCTGTTCTGCACTTAGAAAGTTGTTAGAATAACAGGTTCTGCATTATGACATATTTGCTAAAAAATACAAAATCTGAAACTCAGTTGTCTGCCATACTGTTACTGCATTCTGCAATGATTTGCTGATGACTGCTAGTTTTGGGGGAAACAAAATATGAAGCAAAGTCAGTGACCTTATGTGGAGTCAGGTGACAGCTGAGCACTATCGAATACTGTAGTCAGGTGACATCTGAACAATATCGAACAATGGAGTCAGGTGATGGCTGAGCACTAACGAACATTGGAGTCAGGTGATGGCTGGAGTCAGGTGATGGCTGAACACTTTCAAAGAAACACTGGAGTCAGGTAACAGCTGAGCACTATCAAACAAACACTGGAGTCAGGTGACAGCTGAGCACTATTGAACACTGGAGTCAGGTGACAGCTGAGCACTACCAAACAAACACTGGAGTCAGGTGACAGCTGAGCACTATCGAACACTGGAGTCAGGTGACAGCTGAGCACTACCAAACAAACACTGGAGTCAGGTGACAGCTGAGCACTATCGAACACTGGGGTCAGGTGACGGCTGAGCACTATCGAACACTGGAGTCAGGTGACGGCTGAGCACTACCAAACACTTTCTGCCGAATAGGTACAGTAGCGCATTTACTAGTAGACGAGTGTATTCATTTACACTGGCTTTTGCGAATTTTAAAAAAATCAGGTAGCCTAAAGGAAAAAAAATCTGCATCACAATACTCATTTCTTATTTTGATTGGTTTATTTTAAAGTAAATGTATCGGTGAGATGTGAACTCTGCATTTGCTTCATCTTATTACAACAAAGTAGGAATAATGTTTTTGAAAAGCTGGCTACTGGTAGTGTAATAACAGAAAGCATGATTTTAACGCATGTTGGGTAAGCTTTAGAACTAGGTGCCCACTCTGTTTACATATCTACAAATCTGAATTTAATGGCTGAAGTGTTTATATTCCTCTAAAGTTGCATCAGTCATACTGTTAAGAGGTTGTGCCACTAGTTTTTATTATTTTTGCACTGAAGATTTTACTATAAGTTATCAGTAACCTTTGATGTATAGAAATGTTGAGTTTGTCTTATTGAAAAGATGAATAAATTGGTGACATACAGAAACACAAAATTAAATTCCTTAAGACTCAACAGGTTGCAAACCTACAAAGGGAAAGAAAAAAGCGATACATTCAACTTCTGTTGGCCTTTCCCAGGCCAAAATCTTAAAATGTGATAAGTATATTGAACTAGTTATGGAAACAAACGTCCTAAAGAAAATGTTTTGAAAATTCATGTACACATAGCATGACAAGTAAATTCAAAAGCATACACGTCGCCCATAAGGAAACATAGGTAGTGGTACTATAGTAATCATCTTGCATGGAGGAAAATAACCCTGCTGGGTGAGAAAACGTCAAGTTTAAGATGCAGCAGTTCTTAACATTTTTTTTCTGTTTCAGGCTCCAGATCAAGTTTCTACAGCCCCCTTGCCCCAGCAGTCTATGGATTTTCCCCCTCAAGTCCTAGCAAGCATACTTGGCATACCAAGCTAATCTCTGTTCTCTTAAAGAAAATTCTTCAGCAAAGCAGTTTTGACAAACATATTAATTTCAACAGGGATGCTACCAGAAATGTCTTATTTGTACTTTACTCTAACCTCCCCACTGAGAAACTGCCCTTTCATCTGGGTTAACTGTAGTAAAATGTGCAGTTAAAACAAGCGCATGTGTGCACACATGCAAACACACACACACGCACACACACACACGTACGCACACACAGAGTAACTCCGGAAGTCCCTAAAAGTATGACTGGCAAAGTAAACCATGCAAATGGCATAACCAGTATTAAGTAAAAAATAACTTCGGAAAAACAGGGGTCACCAGGCAAAATTTAATCATGTAAAAAAAAATGATGTGATTAAATTTTGCCTGGTGATCCCCGTTTTTCCAAAATGATTTTTTACTTGGTTTATAATCAGCAAAGTGCCAACTAAGTCACTTCCTGACCTTTTGACGAAGACCAAGTATAGTAATCTCAAGTATGACTTTGGAATTTAGACACGTTGATATTTTCAATAGCTTACTCTGCCCTTTTCATTTCATTCATATGTTTGAAAATATAGACATACAGTTTTTGTGTTCAGTAAAATGTTGGTCCCAGACCCTCAACAATTTACTTGTACACTCCGGTTTACATAGTGTATGCCTGCTAGACTAATCACAAACAACTTACACAGCAAGCAATCATGCCACACTCGCACCGAAAACCGCTCTGCTACAAAAAGTAATTAATTAATTAATTATTGAGAAATCACACAGCAACAGTACCCCAGTATGAGTAAAATGAAAATTAAGTTAACCATATTGATACAACCCCTGTATCTGTCATTTATATCCCAAGAACAGTGGATGCACTGTTGCAAGTAGCACCCTCCCCCTGCTGCCTAACAGCCAATAGTTATCGGGTCCATGTGACAATTACCTAAAGGGGAAACCCTTGGAAGAACAGGATTATTTGTTAGAACACATTGTCATGGAAGGCTGCTGCTACATATGAAATGTTTCCACCTGCAAAGTGCTGATTAAAGCTGCAATGATTTTTAGGTTGGAACGATACAGATGCACACACATCTTTGCTCTCATTCACGTAAGCACACATATACTCACATACACATTCAGAAACAAACACACACACACGCACGCACGCACACAAACACGTACACTTTTTTAATGTTTCTTTTACTTTTACAAGCATAAAATACTGGGTGAATTGATCTTGCTCGCACTCATGCACACGTAGCTTCACACATGCAGTTCTATTTTTTTAATTTTCTTCTTTTTTTTATTTTACACTCGCTAAACAGTGCTGTGTGTGTAAAATAATGGTAGCTGTTAGCTTTCATTCCGTATGAACTCCACGTCTCTATTGCAATGTAATCTCCTTGATTTTTTACAGGGGTCATTACTATGGTAACAGAAAATATGACTGGCGTTGGCGGTGATAGAAACACAAATTGAGGGTTTCTTTCACAATGGGAACTAAAAAGAGACTGGGGAAAGGGGTGTACAAAATAATTTAAATAAAATGACACTGTGGCCAGGAATTATGTAACGGTATTCATGTGGTTGCTACTTTGGTCATCCTGAATTTGTACCTGAATTTAAAGTGCTGAGGTTGTCCCTTTAAGTAGTATGCAGCTGTAATCTCTGGTAAATTTCTGAGGATTATAGTCAGTAATGCCAGAATATCAAAAATTTTACAAGTGACAAGGCAAAAATGTGAGAAAATCTGGGACAACTGAAGGGTACACTTTGGGTTTTCCTCTACTTACCATGCACCTAAATTTAAAATTGAATAAATTCTCAGAAATTAACGTACAAATTTGTATTAAAAGGAACCAAGAATGCCAGGAGTAGTTCTTTTTGAATGGGGCAACACAGAATCTCCAAAAGTTCTGAGCTTCTTTCAAGTTCTTTTGTTACCTGAACCTAAAATAAATTCTAGTGTACTGGTAAAATCATCATTGTCAGAGCCCAAGTGCCTGAATGAGATTCTACAACAGCTTCACAATATTAACTTGTGACCTGTTATCCCTGCACTTGTTTACTAATTGTTTACTAATTGTTTACAATATTAATGTATGACCTGTTATCCCTGCACTTGTTTACTAATTGTTTACTAATTGTTTACAATATTAACTTATGACCTGTTATCCCTGCACTTGTTTACTAATTGTTTACAAATTGTTTACTAATTGTTTACAATATTAACTTATGACCGGTTATCCCTGCACTTGTTTACCAATTGTTTACTAATTGTTTACAATATTAACTTATGCCCTGTTATCCCTGCACTTGTTTACTAATTGTTTACTAATTGTTTACAATATTAACTTATGACCTGTTATCCCTGCACTTGTTTACTAATTTGCACAGCTGCAGACTTTAGTGCAGCATTTTTAAGTCCTACACGTAAGCCAAATTGCTGGCTTGTTAGCCTTTAATATAGCCGAGCAGTATGGGAATTAAGACTAAAACACCTCAAGTTGTTAAGGAGAAAACACAAGAAATTTTACCACTTATATTAATGTGCAGACACATCAAAGCACATTAATGTATGTTTACATATCAAACCTAACATCAAAAATAAAAATAATTGAAACTATACTGATTGAAAAAAAAAACAAAAGCTTACATTCCTTTTCTGACAAATATACTTAAAAAAAACCCAAAACCTAACAGTACCTTCAGATGAGTGTTATTCACACCAACGATTCGTCTGCCTGTTGGCAGGGTTAAGAATTACGAAATGCAGTTCAGTGTTGTATTGAGTGAAATTTTTGATTTTGATGAACAGGACATGAAATGTTTGTGGGTAAGGTAAGCATGGGTTAAACTAATGTCGAAACGTTCACATATACTGAAGGTTTCAGCATTACAAAATGGCAGTGTTTGTGTGAGTGAAAGCAGGTTAGGGTTATGGTAAACATTAAGGAAGTGCATAGAATTATTGTTGTGCATGTATGTTGGTGTACATTTCTCCCCAGGCCTCCATTGAAAACAGGCTCTGTCCTAGCTGGACTTTCCCGGTCAACAAATGTTAAATAAATAAAAAAAAATACATGTGTGTGTTTGAGCTGATGGTGTGTGTGTGTGTGTGTGTGTGTGTGTGCATATATGTGTGTGTGTATGTATCTGTGTCTTAGGGTTGCCACCTTTCACTGGGGCTAAAAACTGGACCAAGGCCACACCCCTTGCATCACTCATAACCACGCCCATTTGTGTCCCTCTCCTGTCCAAGTTCTGCCCATTCTGTGACATCATCTTGACACTGGCGAATGGGAATGCCCTCTTTTACCATTCTCGATGTTTGCTTTCTGTCGATTTACTATGCTTTTCTGTAAAAAAATGCATAGTAAATCCACCAGTTTTACAAACTCCGCCAGTCTGTTTCCTTTCTTCAAACAGAATACTGGAGTTTGTACATACTACTGGACAATTGCTTTGATCATACCTCCCAACCATCCCGACTTACTCGGTTTTTACCGAGTTTTGGGGTCCAAATGATGGGGTGCCACGATTCCCGAGTGACACTCCATCATTTCCAATTTTTTCCATTTTATTTTTAAGTTTTGCGCTGTTTTCGCTGATGTCATCCTGTGCGCGATGACGTCAGCACCGTTGGTGCTACCAGACTATCGGAATTAACTCTGCACACATTTCCGGCTGGGCAAATTTCAACTGCTACAAGCGGGCTAATGTTCAAATGCCTGCACACATTTCCGGCTGAGCAAACTCTGTTCAAATGCCGGCTTTCTTCTGTTATCCGGACATTATGTGGAATGAGCCTGTCGCTGCTTCCATTCAACTGCATTAGAATGGAGCTTGTCAGTTTAGATTTAAGCTGCTTCCATGCAAGTCCATTCGAACGGAGCTTGTTGATTTGGATTTAAGGTATTAAATGCTGCTTTCCATTTCCATTCAAACAGAGCTTGTCGGTTTTAGGATATTAAACGCTGCTTTCTATTCAATTTGGATTTAAGCTGCTTCCATTCAAATAGAGCTTGTCAGTTTTAAGATATTAAATGCTGCATTCCATTCAATTTGGATTTAAGCTGCTTCCATTAAAACGGAGCTTGTCAGTGTGGATGCAAGCTATTAAATGTTGCTTTCCATTCAAACGGACGTAACTTCTGCTGCTTGGATTTTAAGTGTGTGTGTGTGTTTGTGTGTGTGTGTGTGTGTGTGTGTGTGTGTGTGTGTGTGTGTGTGTGTGTGTGTGTGTGTGTGTGTGTTTAAGCACTGCATAGATACAACAGCTTGCACAGTTGCACTGTACCAAATGAAGTGAATATATCACATATTTTCAGGACAGAAAATGAAATACATGTACAAAATATAAACACATTAAACTGGCATTACACCAGAGTAAAAAAAGCATATATTATCTCATAACCTGGATGCTTGTTACTATAAAGAGGTAACAACTAAAACTTTACATACTGACAAAGGTAGAATGGTTCAACTGACTTCTTTGTTGAGAGATATTTAAATCCTTGTAGTTGAAATGCTAGTTTTAGGAGCTGATGAGAAATGAAGATCAAAGTATAATTTCCTGAAACTCAATGACATCTTTCAAATAGCAATTTTGATATTCCATCCTATAAATGGGTGCCAAATGCATGCTAGTACAAGAATGTCAGTGTTACACTATACAAAGCTGCATTACGCCTGCTTTCTGTAAAGAAATGTATATATGATTTTCTTTCATAGACGAGACTGAAACATGTTCCGAAAATATCTACATTACACTGACACCACACCAGTAGGTAAAATCACTCATTCCTCTATAACAGTCATACTTTCTAAGGTTATCTCTACAAAGTCACATCAGAATTGATAAGGATTGCCTAATTAAGTTAATATCGACTTTGAATAGAATCCTGCATTGTTTTGTTATTGTCAGGTAACAGGGAAATGCCTTTTCCCATGATGGCATACAGTCTCATTGTTAATATATTCAACAGTGGTGAGACAGTGCAGGTAGTTTTGCCTATTTGCATTTTTTTTTTACTTTTTGTTATTTTTGCATTGTTAAAGTTATTGACTATATTAAGTTGAATGTGCAATAACTGACTATTTTAATCTCACTTTGTGACTGGAAAGCTCAGAATGGAGAATGCTGCCAAGGAAGTAATTATATAATTTCAAAGTTAGCATTGTATAAGAATTAAAAATCATATGCATTTCCAGAAAGAACACTTTCCCTATAAATATGCTAGATGCCCTCAAATCTAAACTTATATGAAATTACATATATTGCATAACAGTTATTAGTACATCTTGTTATACATTTAATGAGTAGTTAAACGCAGTAGCTGATGATTATGACTTTTTTCCTAAGACTTGTGCTAGAAATTTCAAACTGTTTTATGGCTATAGTCTTGTACTGGTAGGTACTACCAGAAGGTTTGCATAGGTGTTAGGTTACTACGTTTTGCATCATTTGCTGCATAGGTTCATAGGTAGGTACTAGGATATCGGCCCAAGGGCCTACGTAAGCCTAGCCAACAAGGTTCCCTGGCTTACGCCACCCAAGAAAGTTATTTTCCTGTGCCACTGTCGAGCAGAGACACAGAAGTGATCCCCGGGGTTTATTTCCTATTTCCCATCCACTCATTAAGATTTTTCTTGAAGAGTGCTAATGAAGAACTTTGCTTGACATAGATGGGTAGTTTCTGGGACAGGAATCTATCCCTCCAGCATGTCCTGTTTATTGTGGTGACATTGTTTAGGTCCCTAGAGCATGTAGCTCAGAGGGATTGGAATTTCTTTAGGTGTAGCATGTCCAACAGCTCTGGGTTTGACATAGCTTTATATGTTAAGCAGAGATCACCTCGGAGTACGTGATATGCTACAGAGTAACGCTGGAGTTTTTTGAGGCGGTCAGTGTAGGGCATTTGTTTGAGGCCAGTAATCCTCTTTGTGAGGTACTTCTGTGGCCTTTCCAGCTGCTGATAATGTCTTGTGAGGTACATTCCTTACCTAACCTAACATTACATATTAACTATGCACATACTGAAACATATTCTGACAGAGAAACCCTGTAAATATCAGAATCATATTGTTTTAGAATTAGAAAAATTAGTATTTATTTCTCAAGTCCCATATTTTCACATTTTAATAGTTTAGAAAAAATAGTATTTATTTCTCAAGTCCCATATTTTCACATTTTAATAGTTATAACAAACATACATAGTACTGACAAGTACAGACCTACATCTAATCACTTAGCATACTGTCATTTTATTGCATGTAGAGTTAACTAGCTCATACAGGCAAATACACATCTATTAAACAAGTGTTTTTTTCTGAAAGCTTTATAACAAAATCTGAAAGCATTGCTGAGATTTCTGCGATTATACATACTTTCAAATAAAAGAATATTTGGCCATTAGTATCTGCCAAACTGCAGCATTTCCAAAATGTTCCTTCCTAGTAATTCTGTTAAGTAGAAAAAAATGTATATGTGTGCGTGTGTGTGTGTGTGTGTGTGTGTGTGTGTGTGTGTGTGTGTGTGTGTGTGTGTGTGTGTGTAAATGCCCCCTTTATAATACACCTGGTGGCTAGAGGTACTCAGGCTCAAACCCTGTACCCTGGGTATAGGGTAAGAAAAGAGCCTAATGTCCCTAGCCACCACCACTTGTGAATTTTTTGTTCTGTTCCTCATAAACTTTGGTTTCAGGATGTTTGTGACAAAACACTGAAGGTTGAATTTATTGAATAATGACAGGCATTTGAATTTCAGACTTCATATTCTTCAGAAATAAATGGTAACAAAAACCTTTTATTCTAGCAATTTTCTAAGTTTATAAGATCAGTATTTGAAATTTGTACCTAATTTGGGGTTGTATTCCCCCATTGTTGGCTTTGTTCAGGTTTTTTGTGCTAAGAGGTTGAGAACTATGGTGAGAAGTGAGAAGTGAATTCACTAAATGATAGCCATTTAAGTTTCAGTTTTCCTATCTTTTGGGAAACAAGCTGCTGATTTGGCGTAGTGGTATGTTGCTCTGACTGTAGTGCACAGAGTCCTGTGTTCAAGACTTGCCAGTGAAATGCATGGTAATAACACAACATTTTATTCTAACAACTTTCTAAAATTATGCAAGCAATGTTTAAAATGTGTCCCTGGATTTTGGCCTTTTGCCCCCCCCCAAAAAAAAAAACAAACTTAAACTGAAAATAAGTGTAAGAAACTGTGCAAGATTCCTATGCCTTACACTACTTTCATTCTATTTTTATATATATGTGTGTGTGTGTGTGTGTGTGTGTGTAAGTAGACTTATGATGGAAATGTTCTGAATTGGGCAGTTTTGTCATTACTGTCATGTATTTTGTTTCATTGCCTACTGAAAATGTTCAAACAATAAATTTAAAATGTACTCTGTCTAACAAGTGTGCTGTATTATACAAGGAATATAATTTACTAAAGTCAGGAAGGTGTATCAAAGAACACATGTATGTTTCTTGTTTTGTGTGCAAGGGGCCAGTGATTTGTAAACAACCCAAAGGTAATCTTTATCCACCACTGGCCAGATGCATTTCCTTTGGATGTGGTGTAGGTTTCAGTGCTATTTTAACGAATGTGAGTTTCAAGGGCAGAGAAGTTTTAATGCCAATTCTATTTTCATTGTGAGACAGTATTGCTTTGTTTAACAGATGTCTATTGGTGTTTGTGCATTGTGCTGTAAAGTGTAAAAATAAAATCCAAATAATAATTGTAGAACTAAAGCAGTATGCACACATTAGTGTTTATGGTAAATGGGGCAAAATAGCCAGGTAATGGGATATTGGAATTGCTGCAGGGGAACTCTGGTGCCATATTTTGGTTGCCTGTTCTTCAGTTAGCATGAATGTTGGTATCGCACAATTCCACTGGAGTGGGTGTGGTTACATAATTATGTATGCAAATTTTATGTTAAACAGCGTACGGATTTGTCCCTTTTTTCCATGGGCCTTGTCCAGATTTTTGATGTTTCAAGGTTGAGAGGTATGGGTTTGATTTCCAGATAGTCCGGAAAAAAAGAGATAGGTGGCAACCCTACTGTGTCTGGGCTGTCCTGTCTTCTGCAGTGGAAGTGTTACAGGAAGGGTTTTTTTTCAAACAAAATGTACAGGGCTATGGTTAGTAATGCCTGCTAACTCTAACCAAACCCTGTCAGTGTCCCTAACCCTGCATGTTACCATTGAAGAATCCTTTCAGTAACACTACCACTATTATGATGAATTATATCTGAATGTGATGGGGTTTTGATGACCAGATCGCAAAAGGAAACTGTCTCATCAGTGTTAATACTTTTGCATTTTGATAACTCATCATATAGTCCTTTAGACATACTTTGTCTGAATAGTGACACTACTAAGTAAAGGGGTTTTCATATGGTAATGTGTAGAGCTGGGGATAACAGCAACTGTAGGATTAGAGTTGGCACACATAAGGATGGACATGGAGAGCTTCACCCCATTCCAGCTTATTCATGTGGCTAACCCAACTACTGTTCGTTACCTCACTTAATCCCAAACCTGCACATTATCTTATGAAAAACCCTTTCACTAATCACACCACCAAACAAGACATTTACATGCACACTACATAAATACATGCACACAACACTAAATCTATCCCCTTTTTACCTAGTTCTTATCCTAAGCCTAGCCTGTAAACATTTGCACACACATTTCTACTCCTAACACAAAAACTATGGTACACCCCAAAACACTGGCACTGCAAAAAACTTACCTTCAAACAAGCACACCCTACACAGCACAAGAAAAGTTGATGCCCCCTGTAGTAACATTTCTGGCAGTCAAACATAACTGTTGTTGATCAAAAAATTATATGACTTAACTTTGTTAATAAAAACTCATTTGACAAAGTTAACTACAACTATATGAGGACATGAGTCAGACTTGTGGCTCATCTTACATTTTTGACAAGAAACATTACATTTTCATGTTATAGCTGGAAAAACGCTTTTCAAGTTATCAATATTATCTTAATTACTTATACTGATAACCAAAGTTTTTAAAATGAAAGATAATCCCATCAGCAAAGCATATTAAATATAGACTTGCTTAGGACGGTTTGATTCTCCTGGTTATGTGAGCTTTCAACAATTTTTCTTCACACTGTGGTTTTGTATTTCCTTTAGTACTGATTAAAAAAAAAAAAACTGCAGATGATCTCTGGGAACTGAAACCAGTACCTTTACCTGAACTCTCCAGCACAGTTCCCCATTTGTCCATGATGCACAGTTTGTTCTGTCCTTGAGTGGATGAAACATTTCATCCAGTAGACAAGTATTATGTAGTTCAGAGCAGGTTTTTATATTCAGCTCTTTGTTTACTGTCGTCAATTTCGGATATCACAGTTTATAAGATGAGGGTGGTTTACATATGCAAATATGATGATCGATTTTTCAGCTCATCATTTATTGAAAATTAAATACTAAAAACAGTGAGATGAAAAACTTAAAAAACACACAAAAAATATTTTTAGCAGGGGGCAAGCACACGTGAACCCCCAATGTGGGGAGAAGCCCCCAGAATTATATATACCAGCTCCATGGTCACACCACATTGAAGAAACGGGGGAAAAAAAACAAAAAGTGCACCAACAGCTCTCACAATACAATACACTGTGCTAAAACTCACAATGACATTAAATTCTTGCATTTAAGCTGTTCAAACAAATATCTACTTGCAACAATACCAGGTGAAGGCTCTATGACCTGTTAATGGGCTTCATCTTATATTCTTTAGTTTGATACCCACAATATCTACTTGCATATAGTGTACAATGAAAAACAAGTCACTTAACCAGACTACAGCTTCCAGATTTCCACTTTAAAAGTAGCAGTTCAGTCTAGTGCGACATATCGATGAGAGATAAACACATGTATTATAGACACTGTAGGTTTCAGACAGCAATTCAAAAGAAACTGATGCAACAATACCCATCCCTGTACCTGCAGACCCGACTGCAGTTATACATGGTGAACATTAGAGGACACAGTTTGAATTTAGGAGAAGGTGAAAGTCTGTGACATTCTGCATTTAGAAGCAATAGTGCAGTAATTCTTAACTTGTTCCTACTTTTGAAGAAGTATTTTGCTACATCACTCATAAAAAAAAAACAGTGACTTCTCTGACAAAACAAGGATTACAGTCACTAAATAATGACAGATACTACAGTTACTGAATAATTCCAGTACAGTTATGAATCATTCTTCAAAAATTAATTCCCAAAGAGTAATACCACTAATTAAAAAAGTCCAGAATTTAGATTTCATATCTTACCCCTGAGTTAACAAGTTAATAGCACTAACTCTGTGTGTATGTGGGGGGTACTTCTCAACCAGCAAACATTGTAAATAAGTACAAAATCTCATAAAAAGTACGTACAGATGGACAAAAATCTGGACACCTAATTAGCATAAAATGTGAATATCTAATGAAACATAGTTCCTCCCACCTGATTTTTTATAAAAGAATTATGGACGATTTGATTATTTTGAGGAACGGCAAGAGAGGAATTTAAATTATTATTTGATTATGGTAACAGTAGTATGGCTTTTTTAAAGTTCACTTTGGGTGACGTTTGTACAAAATTCAACTTTAGACATCACCATTTTTCTTGAAGAAGACATTGGGAGATTTGTAAGTAGGATTTTTAGAAAAAACACATTTGTGAACAGCAGCTTACACAAGAAGAGTCAGCACCCTCTTCATATGAAGAAGGGGATCATAAAAGGCCAGTTTTATTAGGTTAAGCAGACTTACGAGCAATGATGAAAAGTTATGTACAAAAGCTGAACATCTGAAACAACTCTTCCTCGATAGACGTTACTTACGGTTTAGACTTGTTGTCGGACATCATTCATGAGGTCAGTATATTGAGAGAGAGATTGACAGAGAGAACAAAGCAAAACCCATTTTACATAATTACACCACAGAATTCTTTGGAAATAATCAGTTAGATGTCATTTCTCATAAATCTTCAGATTCATTTTATGGTGGAGCATTCCCCTCTACCTATAGCTTCAGACATGGCACCAATTAAAAATATTTTAAAAGAGAGCTGGAAGATTACTTTGGGGAACAGAGATTTAGTATGAGCAATGGTGAAACAACCTGTACAGAAGTTGATCTCAAACAACTCTTCTTCAACAGAGCTTACGGTTTAGACTTGTTATCTGACATCATTCGTGACGTCAGTATATTGAGAGAGAACAAAGCAAAACCCATTTCACATAATTACACCACAGAATTCTTTGGAAATAATCAGTAAGATGTAATTTCTCATAAATCGTCAAATTCATTTTATGGTGGTGCATTCCCTCTCTCCCTTTATCTCCAGACATGGCACTGATTAAAATATTTTAAAAGAGAATTAGAAGATTATTTTGGGGAACAGAGACTTTGTGAAAGTAGTGGGGAACAGCCGACTATTTATGTACCAAAGGAACACTAATGTTAAAAATATATTAGAAAAATCTAATTTCATACCTTCGGGCAAACGGGGCAACCCTGGTCCTTTTAAATGTGGCAACTGCAAATATTGTAGGTTTGTAGCAATGGTTCCAGCATTTATTTATGAGTTTTAAACAAGACCATTTGGGCAACAGGCAGATTTGACTGCAGTTCTAAAGGTGTTGCTTATTTAGCCATCTGTGACACATGTTCATGCTATTATATCAGCAAAACTATCAGACAGTTATCTAAAAGGATATATGAACATATTACGGCCATTAAAAATAAGAATTCAAACAATTCTTTGGCTAAACACTCTTTGGATTGCTCAGATTTTAGGAAATTCTTGTTTTTTGTTTTGGATGCAGTAAGTTTAGAAAAATTTTCAGGTGATTTTAACACTCTGACTGCCAAGAAGCACAATGGCAGATTAGATTACAAGCCAATAAATAACAAGCTTGAATGAATTTAGTAGTATCAAATGCTTTTTATTAGCACAGAGACTTTAATAGTACCAAGTGTTGTTTTATCATTGTTACGTTTTTATGGAAGCATCCTTTCTCGTGGTGGTGCAGCGGTTAACATTGCTGCCTCACAGCAAGAGGTTCTCTGGTTCGATCCTTGGCTGGCGTGCCTTTTGTGTGGAGTCTGCATGTCCTCCCTGTGGTTGCATGGGTTTCCTCCAGTTGCTCTGGTTTCCTCCCACATCCCAAAGACATGCTGTAGGTGGATTGGACACACCAAATTGGCCCTAGGTGTGATTGCGTTCATGTGTGTGCCTTCTGTGGAAGGTTGGGTGCCGGGCTGGCAACTCAACACCGTCAAATTCCACTGCCAATCATGAGTGGACAGGTGATCCGCTGTGATGACCCATAACCGGGAAAAGCCGAAAGAAGAAGAAGATTGTATTTTTGATACACTGTTGCTTTTAGAATTCTTATTAATCAATTGCTTCATTGTTTCTACTGGCTCAGGTCGTCAAGTGATTTAGGCAGTGGAGTTTTAAATGTGAACATGAAATTGCTTGTTTCATTCTGATTAAGTTCTTAGTACAATAAAGAGAACAAAAGTGCTCAAATATTGTTTGTGCCTAAGACTTCTTCTTGCTGGTAGAACTTTACTGTTTTGAAGTTAAATATATGCATATTATCAAAGACACTAGGTAAAATCTGTAGTCTTTAACATAGTCATTTATTTTTTTTCCAAGAAACGGTAATGTAATTTGGATCCTCTTTCTTTAAATTGTTGGTGCCACTAGTATTGTGGTCATGTGTAGTCTGGTGTACTCTGTACTAAACAGCTTCCCAGTTGTGTCTTTGTGTGTGTGTGTGTGTGGGGGGGGGGGAATTGCCCAGAGTCGTAAATCAAGTCTAAAAAAGAATACACCTCCAAAAATTGGTAAATTATGTGGTGGGGTAAATCATGCCTGAAAATAGGTATGTACCTTCAAAATAAGTACAGCTGATATGGGGGGGGATAGCATCCCTTTAAGCTCTGATGCTTGCAGAGGTTAACTCTGGTAAATGAATAAATAAGTACATCAATGGTTTTCTAAGAAGAGTTGTACAGATACTGCCTACAGTTTATAGACTACTAGGACTTTACAAAGATAATCCTTTTCACAAAATAACACTGATAACAGTAGATTACCCAGCTAATCCTTTTCATAAAACTAACACTGATAAAGTACAGTTTTGTACCTACCATAAATGTAGATGTCCGAGAGGAATGCATCTGCAGTCTTTACAAATGGGTTGTCCTGTCGTCAGGCAGCCCTTCGGTCGGCCGGATTCCAAAGTCTGGGTCTGGCTTCGGCTGGTGTCGCACTTCACCCGACGTCATTGCGGCAGTTCTTCGGGCATAAAGGCATCAGCCGACACCATTTTCCTCAGTGTTTCTTGCCCCAGATGCCATGTGCCCTCTTGGATGGCTAAATTTGGATAAATGCCAAAGTTTCCAAATAGTAGAGAGCAAACACACAAAATAAGCATGTATGTACATATATACAAACAAATACACCATAATAGATCCCCCCCAAGCTAGCTGAAGATTGGCAAATACCCTAGGAGTACCTCAGAGGGGAAGGAGGGTGGGTAATCCTGACTGCAGATGCATTCCTCTCGGACATCTACATTTATGGTAGGTACAAAACTGTACTATGTCCTTCAAGGATGCATCTGCAGTCTTTACAAATGGGTAGAATACCATAGCTAGACTAGGGGAGGAGGAAATGAGAAGAGATTATGGTGTAGTCAGGATCCCTTGCAAAACAGCAGTGGCAAAGCCAGCACGGGATCTAGAGTAAAGAGGTAAGTTATAATGCTTGGCAAATGTATGCACGGAGGTCCAAGTAGCAGCCTCTATAATGTCCTTGGTAGCCACTCCTCGTAAGAAGGCTGTGGTAGTGGCTGTAGCCCTTGTGGAGTGAGGCCTGATGTTCTCTGGAATTTTCTTTCCATGGTAGGAGTAACAAAATCTAATGCAATTTCCTATCCATTTGGAGATTGTCTGTTTAGAAATTGGTTTTCCTTCCTTTCCTGTTGCATATGCTACCAGAAGCTGGTCAGTTTTTCTATTGTTTTTTGTCCTGTCCAGGTAGTAGCGTAATTGTCTGTGTACATCCAAGGTATGTTCTCCCCTGTTCTGTGGGTTGGGGAAGAATGTAGGAAGGTGGATAGCCTGATTTAAAGAGACTCTGGATACCACCCTAGGCATAAATGTAGGGTTTGTTCTCATGGATACTCTATCTTGATGGAAGATCAGGAAGGGTTGCACTGCCATTAATGCCTGTAGTTCAGAGACCCTTCTTGCTGAAGTTATTGCCAGCAGGAAAGCAGTCTTCCCGGATAGGTATTGTAGTTCTGCTGTTGCTGCTGGTTCGAAAGGAGGAAGAGTCAGTTTTTCTAGCACAAAGTTCAAGTCCCATGCTGGCAATGGAGGTTTCCTGGGAGGTTTTACATTTTTAATTCCTCTCAGAAACTGTCTGAGCAGAGGATGCGAGAAGACAGGAGGATCCAAGCTGTATTCTGCTGAAATAGCTGATGCATGTATCTTGATGGAAGAATAGGACAGGCCTGTATGGTAGAGCTCCGCCAAGTACTCCAGGATGTTGGCTATGTTCACCAGTGTCACATCTTGCCCCTTTGCAGTACTCCAGAGGAGATATCTTTTCCATTTTGCTGCATAATTCTTTCTTGTTGAAGGTCTACGAGCCTCCAGGATTATGTCTTTAACCCTTTGGGATAAATTTGGGTTAATTGCTGTTATGTAATGTTCCAGGCAGTTAGCTGCAGAGTTTTTAGGTTTGGATGCAGGATGTTGTAGTTGTTCTGTGTTAGCAGTAAAGGGATCAGGGGCAGTGTCCATATTTGTTCCCGGGACATGCTCCTCAGCAGTGGATACCAATGTTGTCTTGGCCAGTTTGGGGCTATCAGAATGATCCTCGGATGTTCCTCCTTGATCTTCAGAAGCACCTTGTGCATCAAAGGAAGTGGTGGAAAGGCGTATGCTGTCAGGCTTTTCCAACTGAAAGAGAGGGAGTCCACCTTCCAAGCAAGTGGGTAGTAAGTCCTTGTGCAGAATTTCTTCAACTAGTGATTGAAAGGGGATGCAAACAAGTCTATTTGTGGTAATCCCCATTTTCTTGTGATGGTGTTGAAGATGTCCGGATGTAGCATCCATTCGTGAGCATCTGTTGTAGTTCTGCTTAATATGTCTGCTAGAATGTTTTCCTTCCCTGGTACATAAATTGCCTGTAACTGAATGTTGTAGCTCAGAGCCACATCCCATAAGTCCAGTGCCAGCCGGCATAGAGGGTATGAGTGTGTGCCTCCCTATTTGTTGATGTACCACATAACTGTGGTGTTGTCTGTCCTTATCATCAACTGGCCTTCTTGGAGAAAGGGTCTGAATGCCTGGATTGCCAATTTTACTGCCATCATTTCTTTTAGATTTATGTGCAGATGCAGCTGTTCTTGAGTCCATAGGCCTTGAATGCACTTGTCCAGCATGTGTGCCCGCCAACCGAGGTCTGAGGCATCTGTCGTGATGGTTTGTCTTGGTTGGCTTTTGCAGAAGGGCAATCCTGTGTTTGATTGGCAGGCCTGGGCCCACCATAGGAACTCCTGTTTCAGGCATGGGATCATTGGAATTTTGGTTTCTAGGCTGTGCTTGTGCTGGGACCATAAGTTCTTTAGGTACCACTGTAGCTTTCTCATATGCAGCCTGGCATGAGGGACCAGTATTATGCAGGATGCCATGAAGCCTAGAGCTTGCAGCACTTTTCTTGCAGTAAGATGGTTCTGCTTTGTTAATGCCAAGAAGTAGAGAGGAAGTTGCTCTTTCTTTTCTGCAGTTAGGAAGGCCATTTGTTTTGATGTGTCCAGTTCTGCACCCAGAAAGGTTATTCTTTGGGATGGAATCAGCCTTGACTTTTTTGTATTGACTGTGTATCCCAGGGCTTGCAGCAAGAAGATGACTCTTTGTAAGTCTTCTGTTAGCTTGTTTTTGTTGTCCGCTTGTATCAGGCAGTCGTCCAGGTAGGGATAGATTTGAATCCCATGAAGTCTGCAATGAGTGATTACTGATGCCAGGCATTTCGTGAACACTCTGGGCGCAGTAGATAAGCCAAAGGGCAATGCTGAGAATTGATAATGCTCTGATCCTGCAAGAAATCTGAGGTATCTTCTGCAAATTGGTCTTATGGGGACGTGCAGGTATGCCTCCTTGAGATCTAGAGTTACCAGCCAAGACTCCTTGCCCAGCATGGGAAGAAGCTGCTGTAGGGTCAGCATTTTGAATTTTGGAACAATGAGGAGTGTGTTTAAAGCGGACAGGTCTAGAATAGGCCTCCATTTGTTTTCTTTTCTTGGTACCAGGAAGAGCCTGGAGTAAAATCCCTTCCCTTGCTCCATAGATGGTACCTTTTCCACAGCTCTCATTCTTAATAATTGAGATATTTGCTTTAGAGCTTCTGTCCTTTGAGTAGGTGGTAGGTTTGGCATTCCTCTCTTTCCTGGTAGTGTATGGAAATGGAACCTGTAACCTTGGTCTATAGTTTGCAAAATCCATTTTTCTCTTGTAATGCAGTGCCAGTTTCTTGAAAATAAGGTTAGCTTTCCGCCTAAGGGTGCTTCTAGTTGTTCCCTGGTAGGCGGTGCCACCGCCAAGTCACTGTGATTGAGTTATTGTAGTGGTGGTGGCTGTATCCGTGCCTCGTTGGTTGTTACCCTGCCACTGGCGACCCCTGTAGGCACCCCTGGATTGGTTTCTGCCTCTAGAGCACCTATTCCTGCCCCTTTGTGCCTTAGAGGATTCCGGAAAGGACCAATTCTTGGAGGGCCAGTTCCTGCTAAACCTTGGAGGTTGAACTTGCAAGAAATCTTTCACTGTTTGCACAGATTTTGCTTTCTCTTCCATCTTTTTTAGTACCTGCTGAGCAGGGGAACCAAATAAATTGACCTTGTCCATAGGTGCATCCAAAAGCTTAGATTTGACATGGTCTGGTAGTGCCTGTTCTTTCAACCATGCATGTCTCCTGATAACTGTGCCAGTCATGGCTGATCTAAAGGAAGCCTCCAGTGCATCATAGCCACATTTTAAAGAATGGTTACTAACCTGCTGTATGTTATGTACCATTTCTTGAACATATTTTTTATCTAAAGATTCTTCAGAGGACAGCTTTTTAGTCAACTGGTCAAGCATAAACTCTTGATATTGAATCATATGAAATTGGCAGTTCAAAGCTCTAGCTGACAAAGTAGCAGAGGTGTAAACTTTTTTACCCCATCTCTCCAAGGACCTGGATTCCCTTTCAGAGGGGAGGGGTTTTTTAGAAGTAGCGGCTACAGCTTTAGGACCCTGGGAGATAGTCTCTGGATCTGCAAAAGGAGCCTTATATAAGTGGTGATGAGTGTCCAGGACCCTGTAGTACCTATCGGGCTTAGCAGGAGCCGGAGGTAAAGAATCAGGAGCAGTGCAAGCATCATTAAATGCATCATCAACAACAGGAAGAACTGGAGGTATAGCTAAAGGCCTATGCTGTGGCAAATGTAGAAAGGTCCTAAGCCTTTTTCTAGAGTCTGAGAAATCTTGGCCCTGCCACTGAAATTGTTCCCTCATAGCATGCAAGGTTTCCCCAAAGGAAAATTCCTCAGGAGGAGAGGCTGAAGGGATGGACTCCTCAGCATCAGAATCTTCGTAAGGGGAATAAGAAGCCTCAGGAGGGTCTGTATGTTCTGAGTCATCAGAGGAATCATCAGCGGATACTGGCTCAGGGGGCTCTGCTCTAGGCCTTTTTTCTGGAGGAGGGAGAGAGGCCCTGTCTGGATGAGGCTGGGCTCCACGAATTAAAGAGATGAGATCCTCAGCCAAAGAAAGCATGTGTGAGCTGGAGCTGGGCCTGTGAGAAGGGGGCTTGGCAGGCACAGGTTTTGATGCTTTGGCTGCTTTAGCCCTGGCAAAGGCCTTAATAGACATAGCTGGAGGAGGCCTAGCAGCTCCACGTGCAGGGGTTGAAACATCCAGGGGAATGGTGTCTGATAAATCCTGTGAAACCACAACAGCAGGTTGGATTTCAGAAGCCGTTTCTACCAGGTTAGAAGAGGCCTCGGTAGAAGGCATGATATTGTCTGAAGAAAGAACCGCTTGCTCGGTTTCGGCCGAAACCGAGACACTCGTGGTTTGCTTAACCGCGGTTTCGGCCGAAACCGCGGACCGCGAGTGTCGGTCCTTTTCTTTGCGTTTTTTGGTAATTTGCGTAGTCGGAGGATCCGACGGCATAATGTAGGCAAAATCGGAGGCGAAAATCTGCTCAGCAAAGTCCGACCGACGTCTAAGCGTCCGTCGGTTAAAAGAAGCACAAGCTAGACAAGCTGCTACGTCGTGGTCTGGGCCTAAACAATGTATACAATAGGAGTGGAAATCTTTATGAGGTATTTGTTTCCCACAAGATAAACAGTTATTAACTTTCTCTGACATCGGCTGGGGCAAGAAAGAGTCCCCAACGGGGTACTTAGCTTTATAGAAGTCTTCGAAGTAGTATTCGGTAGTAGAAATCTCTGGATCTGACCGACCGGCACTTGCGAACAGCTTCTGCTTGCGCACGGCAAGAAAGACTGAGGAAAATGGCGTCGGCTGATGCCTTTATACCCGAAGAACTGCCGCAATGACGTCGGGTGAAGTGCGACACCAGCAGAAGCCAGACCCAGACTTTGGAATCCGGCTGACCGAAGGGCTGCCTGACGACAGGACAACCCATTTGTAAAGACTGCAGATGCATCCTTGAAGGACATCAGTGGATTACCCAGCTGCCTCTTAAATAATTACACTTAATATGCTGTTGGCATGCAATGAAGTTCTACGCCAGCAGTGTTACACTGACAACAGATAGTGCCTTGTACTTACCTCTCATTTCTCAAGCTTTGTTTGAGGGAGTGTGCATTTTGTGCCAAAACAACTGGTTGGCAGTCCTTCAAGAGGAAGTCATTATATGGATAAAATGGTTTTAAAAGTTTGGAGGCAAACATAACCAAAACAATGTCATCCTAGCATGAAGAGTTACAGTGTGACTGGTGTGCACAAAGTACAGTTTTGTACCTACCATAAATGTAGATGTCCGATAGACATGCAACTGCAGTCATAACATGTGGGTTGTCCTGCCTCAGGCAGCCTTCGGTCGGCCGGATTCCAAAGTCTGGGTCCGACGTCGGCTGATGTCGCATCTCTCTCCGACGTCAGAGCGGCTGGAGTATATAAGCATCAGCCGACGCAATTTTCTTCAGTGTTTCTTGCCCCAGATGCCAGGTGCCCTCCAAGGAAGGCTGTAATCAAATTGGAAGACAGAAACAGGATTCCAAACAAATAAATGAGCAATAAAACAACACCATAACAGATATCCCCAGCTAAGAGAAACCGGGATAGGAGTGGACCCTAGGCATAGAGGGGGTATGGAGGGAGGGAAAATCCGACTGCAGTTGCATGTCTATCGGACATCTACATTTATGGTAGGTACAAAACTGTACTATGTCCTTCAAGAATGCAACTGCAGTCATAACATGTGGGTAGAATACCATAGCTTAGCTGGGGGAGGAGGAATGCTCTAGGAAAAAGATGGTGTGGCAATCAAACCCTGCAGGACTGCCGAAGCAAAGCCTGCTCTGGATCTGGAATATAGAGGGAGATTGTAGTGCTTGGAGAATGTATGCACGGAGCTCCATGTATCAGCTTCTAGAATGTCCTTAGTAGGCACCCCTCTTAAGAATGCTGTAGAGGTGGCTGTAGCTCTGGTGGAATGTGGTCTGACATCGGCTGGAACAGTCTTTCCATGAAAGGAATAACAGAATCTGATGCAATGTCCAATCCATTTTGAAATAGTCTGTTTTGAAATTGCTTTTCCTTGGACTGCAGGGGCGTAAGCTACAAAAATTTGTTCAGACTTCCTACTGGCCTTGGTTCTGTCCAGGTAGTAACGAAGTTGTCTGTGAATGTCCAAGGTATGCAATAGTCTTTCCCCCTTGTTCTCAGGATTGGGGAAGAAAGCAGGCAGATGAATTGCTTGATTTAAAGAAACCCTAGATACCACCTTTGGCATGAAAGTAGGGTTTGTCCTTAATGGAACCCTGTCTCTGTGAAAAATTATGAACGGTGGTATTGCCATTAGGGCCTGTAGCTCCGAAACCCTTCTTGCTGATGTAATTGCCAACAGGAAAGCTGTTTTCCAAGAGAGAAATTGCAAGTCAACTGAAGCTGCTGGCTCAAATGGAGGTAGAGTCAGTTTTTCTAGAACAAAATTGAGGTCCCAGGCTGGCACTGGGGCCTTTCTTGGTGGCTTAATGTTCTTGATTCCCCTGAGGAATTGCCTTAGTAAAGGGTGTGAAAAAACAGGAGGATCAGTGTTGTATCTAGCTGAAATAGCAGATGCATGCATCTTTATGGAAGAATATGAGAGGCCATTCTTTAACATATCTGCCAAATATTCCAAGATGAGTGGGATGTTCAACAATGATGCATCATGACCCTTGCTGGTATTCCAATTGCTGAATCTTTTCCACTTTGCTAAGTAAACCTTTCTGGTGGATGGTCTTCGAGCCTCTGTTAGTATCCGCTGAACTTCCTTGGAGAGAGATAGGCTGAAGTTATTTATGGGATCTCCCAGGCTGTTAGCTGCAGTGTCTGTAGATTTGGATGCACTGTTTCGAAGTTGTGTTGTGTCAGAAGTAGAGGCCATTGGGGAAGGGCCCACCTCCTGGTGTGACATATGCTCCGTAGTAATGGGTACCAGTGTTGTCTTGGCCAGTCTGGCGCTATTATGATTCCCTTGGGTTTCTCTGCTCTGATCTTTATTAATACTGAGGTCATCAGTGGCAGAGGTGGGAATGCATAGATTGTTAATGAGTTCCAGTTGAATGAGAGGGCATCTATTTTCCAAGCTCTTGGATGGTATGTCCTTGTGCAGAATTTTGGTAGAAGATGGTTGAGATGAGAGGCAAATAGGTCCACTTCTGGCTTGCCCCATGTCGAAGTGAGTTGTCTGAAGGTCTTCGGATGTAACCTCCACTCGTGTGGATCTGTGAAAATCCTGCTTAGGCTGTCCGCCAATACATTGTCTTTTCCTGGAACAAACTGGGATTGTAACTGGATGTTTAGACTCAGTGATTTCTCCCAAAGATGCATTGTCAGTCTGCAAAGGGGGTAAGAGTGGGTGCCCCCTTGCTTGTTTATGTACCACATCACAGTGGTGTTGTCTGTCCGTATCAGTAAATGACCTTGCTGGAGTTGGTGTTGAAAGGCCTCGATGGCATGCATTACTGCCAGCATTTCCTTTTGGTTTATATGCAGATGTGTTTCCTTTGGAGACCATTGTCCTTGTATACACCTGCCTTCCATGTGCGCCCCCCCATCCAAGGTCTGAGGCGTCTGTGGTCATGGTCTGTGTTATCTGTGGTTTTTTGAATGACATACATGTGTTTGCCTGGCTCACCGAGGCCCACCATAGGAATTCCTTTTGTAGGCATGGAATGAGCGGTATGATTGTTTCCAAGTTGTTGCTGTGTTGAGACCAAATGCTTTTTAGGTACCATTGAAGCTTTTTCATGTGTAGTCTTGCTAATGGAACCAGGAGAATGCAGGATGCCATGTAAGCCAGGGCCTGTAGGAATCTCCTTGCAGTCATCTGGGTGAGTTTTGCTAAACCTTTGAAGTAATGAGTTAACTTGTCTTGCTTGTCTTCTGTCAGGTAAGCCATCTGAGAGGCTGTGTCTAGTTTGGCTCCTAAGAAGATTATTTGCTGGGATGGCTGCAGTCTTGACTTTTGGAAGTTGACTGTGTATCCCAGAGATTGAAGTAATCGTATGACATAGTCCAGGTTTTTTGTCAACATCAATTTGTCGTCCGCTTGTATGAGGCAGTCGTCCAGGTACGGGTAAATTTGTATTCCCTGGAGCCTGCAATGAGCAATTACTGAAGCCAGGCATTTTGTAAATACTCTGGGCGCAGTAGATAAGCCAAATGGCAATGCTGAGAATTGATAATGTTCTGGCCCTGCAAGAAATCTGAGGTGTCTTCTGCAGCTGTGTCTGATAGGGACATGCAGGTATGCCTCCTTGAGGTCCAAAGTAATCAGCCAAGACCCCTTGCCCAGCATGGGAAGGAGTTGCTGTAGAGTCAGCATTTTGAACTTTGGTACGATGAGAAAGGTGTTTAATGCGGACAAGTCCAGTATTGGTCTCCATTGAGATTCTTTTCTTGGAACAAGGAACAGTCTTGAGTAAAACCCCTGGCCTTGTTCTTGTTGTGGAACTCTTTCTATTGCTTTCATCCGAGTTAGCAGAGTGATTTGCTTGATAGTCTCTGCCCTCTGGTGTTGTGGTAGGTTTGGCATGCCTTGTTTTCTTGGTAAGGTATGAAAATGAAACCTGTACCCTCGGTCTACAATGTCCAAAATCCATTTGTCCTTTGTCAGTCTGTGCCAATTTTCTGCAAACAGAGATAATTTCCCGCCCAGGGGAGCTTCTATTTGTTCCCTGGTAGGCGGTAGTAGAGGAAAGTCATTGAGATTGTGGTTGTGGGGCAGGTGAAACCCCTGCGTCACTTCTTTGGCTTCCTGGCTGCCATTGTCGTCCCTTGTAAGGGCCTCTGTATTGGCCTCTTCCTCGGCCATGTCTGTTCTTACCCCTTTGAAACTTTTCTGTATTACGAAAGGACCAGTTTTTAGAAGGCCAATTCCTACTGAATCTGGGGGGTTGAACTTGGAGGAAGTCTTTCACCGTCTGAACTGATTTTGCTTTCTCTTCGATGGTCTTTAACACATCCTTAGCATTTGCACCAAAAAGCTTGTTCTTTTCCAAAGGTGCATCCAGTAATTTTGCTTTTACATGATCTGGTAGAGGTTGATCTTTTAACCAGGCATGTCTACGAATGACTGCCCCTGTCATAGCTGCCCTACATGAAGTTTCCAGTGCATCATATCCACACTGCAGGAAGTGATTGCTTACTTGCTGAGTGTTATGTACAGCTTCCTGCAAAGTCTTCCTGTCTAAAGGATCAGGAGTAGCTAAAGTTTTTTGTAAATCTTCTAAAAGGTAGTCCTGATATTGTAACATATGAAAAAGGCAATTTAAAGCTCTCATAGATAATGTAGTGGATGTGTAAACCTTTTTACCCCATCTTTCTAATGACCTGGCCTCCCCGTTGGAGGGCAATGAATTTTTAGAGGTGGAGGCTGAAACTCCTTTAGGCCCCTGTGAAATAGTTTCCAAATCAGCAGAATGGGCCCTGAATAAATGGGAATGAGTTTCTGGGACCCTGTAATACCTGTCTGGCTTGACTGGAGCAGGAGGGAGAGAATCAGGGGTAGCACTAGAGTCAGAATATAGATCATCCAGAACATCAAGTATAGGAGGAATAGCTAAGGGCCTGTGCTGGGGCTTCTTAAGGAAAGTCCTCAAGCGTTTCCTAGAATCAGAATATTCCTGACCTTGCCACTTAAAATGTTCCCTCATGGTGTGCAGAACTTCCCCAAAAGAAATATCCTCAGGAGGGGAGGCCGAGGGGATGGAATATTCTGCATCCGAGTCCTCATAGGTGTGGAAGAGCTCTCCCTGGCTATCAGAGTGGACGGAGCCCTCAGAGTCTTCATCAGAAGGAATAGGTTCAGAGGGTTCAACCCTGGGCCTTTTATCAGGAGGAGGCTGGGATCCTCTCTCAGGATGGGCCTGTGAACCTCTAATCATGGAAATTAAATCAGCAGCCATGGACATAATTTGTGTCTCTGGAGTAGGCTGAGGAAAGGATTTAGAAGTAGTATGTTTTGTTTTGCTGGCTGCCTTAGCTCTAGTGTAGGCCTTAATAGACATAGCCATAGGAGGCCTGGCAGCTCCACGTGCAGGAGTGACCTTGTCTACAGCAATGGTCTCGGGCATTTCCTCGGTTTCAGTATCCGGAGGAAAATCGATAACAGGCGTCGGAGTGATGTCCGGAATCGGAGTCGTCGGTAATGCGGTGTCTTTGGTTCGGAGCGGTGGAGAGACCGTCTCAGGGGGAACCGGAGCACTTGCGCTAGGTTTTGGCGTGGAGTCGGTGGTAGACACGGGCCGAGGATGTCGGTCCCGGTCTTTTCGCTTTTTGGGAGTTTGCGATGTCGGAAGATCTGACGGCATATTGTAAGCAAATTTATTGGCAAAAAAGTCTTCAGCGAACTCCGCCCGGCGCCTGAGAGTGCGCTTGTTGAAGCGAGCACAGGCTACACAGGCCGAGACGTCGTGGTCTGGGCCCAGCCAAGGAAGACAGTAAGAGTGGAAATCCTTATGAGGTATTTGTTTACCACAAGAAAGACAATTGTTAACTTTTTCAGTTATTTCTGACATCAGCTGAGGCAAGAAAAGGTCCCCAATGGGGTACTTAGCTTTTTTGATGATTTCGGTATAGAAAAATACAGGAGCTGACCAACCGGCACTTGCGAACTGCTTCTGCTTCGGGCACCGCACGGCAAGAAAGACTGAAGAAAATGGCGTCGGCTGATGCTTATATACTCCAGCCGCTCTGACGTCGGAGAGAGATGCGACATCAGCCGACGTTGGACCCAGACTTTGGAATCTGGCCGACCGAGGGCTGCCTGAGGCAGGACAACCCACATGTTATGACTGCAGTTGCATTCTTGAAGGACATCCACAACCTTATCAGGGAAGTAGGACGGATCAATAACCTGAACAGCAGCAAAGTGGGAGATGTGAACGGCAGAAAAAAAGAAAATCATGCTAGTTCTTTCACTACTCTTTTTGGTTTGCAGTTTCTATTTCTCACCAACCCATTAATCAAAATTCAAAACAACAAGAACAGTCTGGGTAGCAATCAAAGGTGAGTCGTGCTTGAGTCACATTTAAGAATGCAAAATTGGAATGTAGAAAAAATAACATTGCAGAGTCTGTTTAAGAATAACTAAAGCTGCAATCAATGTAAAAAAAAGTATAATGGCATTTGCAATGAGGTTTATCAGTGCATACTGTTCTTTTACAGTTTTTCTTTGTTAACCAAAGAAGATTTGGTAGACAACATAACATGTTGGGAGGTTGGCATAATGGTTAAAGTGTTTACATTAGAAACACAAGGTGCAGTGTTTGACAATCACATGGGCTAACTGGCTAGGCTAAAACTAGTTCACAAGGGCAGTTAGCCTAGTACGAACCTATGAAGATGCTTTTTATTGATCCCCTCAGAAAACAAAAATTGGTTAAGTGATTCGGACATAGTTGTTGAGTGTACAGGAGGTGCAGTGTGAAAGAAGAAAGTTTACGGCTTGTTCACCTGAATAGGATGTACAGCACATCTTTGTCATTATAGCAAAGTGGCTCTTGAACTATAGGGACTGGAATACAAGCTGTAGTTCGAAGGAACTTCAAAGTGATGTCATATTTACTTTGATGGCAACCCCATTGGGATTACATCACATACTTCAGTCCAGATTAATGAACAAGCTCTCCCCAATGAGACATCCCCCCAAAATAATAAAGCTCCCACAGCAAAGTACAAATATTACTTAATTTCTAGACTTTAGGGTACCTAGCCATCCAGTGTCTTGAGATCCCACAAGTGACAGTCTGGGGTTTGAGACCTCTAGTGCCAAGTTTCTGAAATAAAATATGTGTACAAAATAATAATAATAGTAATAATAATAATAAATAATAATAACAATGTGCACAAAATACAATGTTCCACTCCAAAAGCCTTTACGGTGACACTGAAGGGTACCTAACCCCCTCCCTGTCAATATCTTGAGATATATAGGACCACGCAAACCACAGGTGTTTTTGCATTTTTAATAATTAAACTCCTTCCTTACCCAGGGCACTCTCTTCTCCCTGCAGAAATACTAACTCTTTCACATTAATCAGGGGGTGTCTGGTCCCCAGAGTTTTCACAAGTCTCACTTTTAACACCAGATGGGGAGCCCAAGCTAGAGGCTCATTTTCCTAAAATAAAGAAAACAGGTAGAGGGTTAGGATTAGGGTTATGCCCAGGTTTAGGGGTATGTAGGTTAAGACTATGTTTAGGGTTAGGGTTATGCCCAGGTTTAGGGGTGTGTGGGTTAGGGTTAGGGCTATGTTTAGGGTTAGGGTTATGCTCAGGTTTAGGGGTGTGTGGGTTAGCATTAGGGTTATGCTCAGGTTTAGGGGTGTGTCGGTTAGGTTTAGGGCAATGTTTAGGGTTAGGTTTATGCTCAGGTTTAGGGGGTGTGGGTTAGGGTTATGCTCACGTTTAGGGGTGTGTGAGTTAGCATTAGGGTTATGCATAGGTTTAGGAGTGTGTGGGTTAGGGTTAGGTTTAGGGCTATGTTTAGGGTTAGGTTTATGCTCAGGTTTAGGGGGGAGTGGGTTAGGGTTATGCTCACATTTAGGGGTGTGTGAGTATTATACCACTTAAGAAAACTGTGGCGGCAGCCTGTCATATTGCATGCAATACAAAATGGTTAATAAAGTCTGTCAATAACCTCAAAAAGCAGGCATTTTCAATAATTAAACTATTAACCCCTCTGCAAACTATTCTATTAGATAAACCTGATGAAGCTCAGATGAAAGTGTTTTCTTAAATATAGTTTTATACAGTGGCTGTTCATGGTGGGTTGTCACGCTTACATTTCCTTGCTGATGTTCATTAAAAATAAAAATTAAAATAAACATTTTAACTAAAAATGAGGTTCCACAAGCTGGTGAGCTAGTAAACAGTCACTGGTCCTTCAGGAGTATTCAAATAAGGGACTAATCTCTAAGCTTTGAGACTGGCTCCTTGTTTACCCAGCTCCCAGATGTTCCTCTAGTAAGCTCTTCTTGCCCCTCCCACCATTATCTTTAACTACCTTAAAATAACTGACCTGTTGAATATAATGTATTAGAACAACATCTGTCCATCTAGATTCTTAACTGAATAAACTTTTTGAAAATTCAACAAGATGTCTTTATTCCTCCAGCAGGGAGGGTATCAGAGCGAGAGTCTCCTAGATCTCAGAGCGAGAGTCTCCTAGATCTGCCAGCTAAATTGATTTTACCTGGACTAATGCTTTGTACCCAGTTTCTAAGAAGCAAGTTCAGGGGATCCCAGAGCATATGGGATATGTATCCATTAGCCTGTGTGAGTGGAGAGGTGGTGACAGAATGCGGACTTCATAAGTAAAACAATGTTCTAGAAAAATCTATCAATTTCTTGCACACATCTAGATAAGGACCTGTACAGAAACCTTTCCACAGGACAATCGACAAGTTAAGTGTGCCTACTTTTAACTGTTTTTGCTGTTTTAAACTGTTTTGCTGTTTCACCGTTTCAACTCTTTACTGTTTGACACTGTTTTTCCTGCACTTTGTATTTTCTAGTACTTGTGTATTTTATAGCATAGGCTAGATTCACATTTGCTGAATCTAGACTGTTTGGCATTATCTGAGCACTAAAACCAGCTGTATTACATTAAGAGGGCCCCCTGCACCCTTGTGGTGGAGGAATGTAGCCAAGGACCTATCGGAGTTGGAGATTGTTGGAATACAGCATTGAGCATTTCCATTGGTCAGCTTGTTTAACTACTAATACTGTGTATCGTGCAAAGTGGGTAGTACTGCCCATTATAGACGCAAAGACTTAGAAAGTCAAATTTTCCCTAGATAGCTGCTTGTGAACCATCGTAGGCTTCCCTGTTTCTCTGTGTGCTACGCAGCTGCTCACTGCTGCATGGAGAGTAACTCAGCTGCGCATCTTTGTAGGCATTGACACAGGCACCCACTCCCAAACCTCCATAGTTTAGTTGATTCTACTAGTCCCACAGCAGAATCAGCTCCATCCAGCTCTCTCCCAACTACTTACTGCAGAACAAACCTGATTTAATGGATGGACAGTTTTCCACCATTTCTCCAGCCAGCCTGATGGGCACGGGTATCCTGAGACAATGTGGCAACTGCCTCATGTATACTAACAACCCATTACTTCTAAAACATACTAATACAATATGTGAGAGATATACCTATACTGTAAATCTGGAATCAATGCTCTCTCTCTCTCTCTCTCTCTCTCTCTCTCTCATGAAACAGCAAATCAGATACAAAATGGGTTGTCTGCACACACACTTCACAGCTTCAACAAACCAACATCAAAACACACAAACCCATGTATGTGGAGGTACTCACTAGAAGTGCACAAAAAGAACAGAGACAACCCAAACACAAACCATCAATACACAATGCAGTCCAAACACAGCATCCACATCACATATAAACACACACATCAGTGTCTCACTCAACAAGACCCTAAGGCAAAAACCTCAAAACCAAATGTCTTGGTCATAGGCAACTCCATAGTGAGACATACAGATGTCCCCCTCACCAGGCTGGACAAGGAAAAGGTCACAGTCAGCTGTCTGTCAGGTGCCAGGATCCATCAGATCATGCACGCACTCAAGTCTCTTATCAACAAGTACTGTTATGACTCTGACATAGTCCATGTTGGAGTGAACGACTTGAGACGTACCTCAATGGTCTATATAAAGACAGACATGACTGTGCTCACTGATTATGTGTCCCAGGCACATATGTTTCTGCCCTTAAGCAGCATTCTACCTTCATCCAGGATGACACCACACTACAAACAAAAAAAATCACTGACTTTAACAATTGGCTTAGTTTCTGATGTCAATCCAGGGGGATCCAGTATCTGGAGCCTGAGCTGGCATGGTCGCAAGACCACGCTGCTTTGCCAAGGATGATCTTCACATGTCACCTGTTGGCTTTCAGTTACTGGTTAAGGTACTTGCCTCCCCACAGTATCTTTTTTGGGCAATGTCATAACAACAAAATTCCGAACATAAAAACATCTTTTGGAGACAAACTCAAGGTTAGGCTATTTAATGCTAGGAGAAAAGTGCAGTTGTGTACACTTACCATAAATGTAGATTTTCGAGTGGTATTCACTGTTGTAGTCATCACATTTGTGTTACCTGCTTGCAGTAGCCTTCAGTCAGCCTGATTAACAAAGTCTTGGGTCCTGTGTCGGTTGCTGTCCCTTCTTCCATGACGTCAGGTCGTCAGGGGGTATAAAACATGCAGCCGACGCCATTACATCAGTTTTTCTTGCCCCAGATGTCAGGTGCCCCCCTAATGGGAAGCAATTAAATCTATAAATATACAAGGTTATACCTCCAACAAAAAAGCAAATACACCAAAAAGCTTTTTGAGCATAGTAAAGTAGAGTAGAGGTATAGCCAAAAGAAGAAAGGGGGCTTGAGGGAGGGTAACCAGGACTGCAACAGTGAATACACTCGAACATCTACATTTATGGTAAGTGTACACAACTGTACTATGTTCTTCATGTTTCACTGTTGCAGTCATCACATTTGGGTAGATTCCCAAAGCTAAGGATGGGAGGAGGACTTTAGCTAGCATTAGGACCAGCTATAAGGCCCTGCAAGACAGCAGTGGCAAAGCCAGCTCTGGATTTAGAGAAAATTGGCAGATGGTAATGCTTGGTGAAAGTATGTACTGAACTCCAGGTAGCAGCTTCTAGGAAGTTCCTGGTAGGGATGCCTCGGAGAAAGGCTGTAGAGGTAGATGCAGCCCTGGTTGAGTGGGGTCTTATCCCCTGTGGGATAGGTTTTTCATGGTGCTTGTAGCAGAAATGAATGCAATGGCCTATCCATTTGGAAATGGTTTGCTTTGAAATAGCCTTCTCCTCTGCTCCTGCAGCAAATACCACCAGCAGTTGGTCAGATTTCCTTTGAGGTTTAGTCCTGTCCAAGTTGTCTCTGCATGTCTAAGGAGTGCAGTATCCATTCCCCTTTGTTCTGTGGGTTAGGAAAGAAGGTTGGCAAATGAATGGACTGATTAAGGGCCACACTGAATACCACCTTGGGCATGAAAGAGGGATTGGTCCTGAGGGACACCCTGTCTGCATGAAAGATGATGAAAGGCTCCATTGCCATGAGGGCCTGTAATTCAGATACCCTTCTTGCTGAAGTGATTGCTAAAAGGAAAGCTGTTTTCCAAGAGAGGAATTATAAATCCGCAGTGGCAGCTGGCTCTAAAGGAGGAGGGGTGAGCTTTTCCAATACAAAGTTAAGGTCCCAGGCTGGAGTTGGGGCTCTCCTGGGTGGTCGTAGATTTTTGGCCCCTCTGAGGAACTGCTTAAGCAGTGGATGAGAGAAGAGGGGAGGTTCTGTATAATAATGAGCTGAAATGGCTGAGGCGTGAATTTTGATGGAGGAGAAAGACAGGCCCTTGTGAAGCATCTCAGTTAAGTATTGTAAAATCTGAGGTAAATTGGGCACTGCTGTGCTCATCCCTTGAGATTGGTTCCAGGCACAGAATCTTTTCCATTTTTTAGCATAAGATTTTCTAGTACTAGGCCTCCTTGCCTCTAAAATGATATCCATCACAGGTTTACTGAGGGATGGTAAAGGAGAAATTAGGTAATTAGCCAGGCTGCTAGATTCAGTGTATGAAGCTGAGGGTGCAGAATCTGGTTCTCCTGCTGAGGCAGTAGGGTAGGAGTCTGATGCAGGTGCCATGGGGCCAACAGTGACACACTGTGCAAGAGATGCACTTGGTAGCTCAGGGCTGTGCTCCACAATGCCATGGTTAGTCTGCAAAGGGGGTAAGAATGTGTACTCCCCTGCTTGTTTATGTACCACATAATAGTGGTGTTGTCCGTCTTTACCATTAATTCTCCTGGAAAAATGTTGTCCTTGAAGGCTGTCAAAGCATGCTGTACAGCTAACATTTCTTTTTGACTGATATGCAAGTGCATTTGACTTGGGTTCCATTTGCCCTAAATGCACTTCCCTGCCAGGTGAGCCCCCCCATGCATAATCTGATGGGTCTGTTGTTAGGGTTTGGGTGGCAGGGGGTGGTGTGAATAGCAGTCCCTTGTTTTGGTGGCAGGCCTCTGCCCACCAAAGAAACTCTAGACATAGGCAAGGTATGATAGAAATCATTGCTTCTAGATCCTGAGAATGTTGACACCATAGGCATTTTAGATACCATTGTAGTTTCCTCATATGCAGTCTTGCGTATGGAATCAGAAGAATGCAGGAGGCCATGTACCCCAAGGCTTGTAGTATTTGCCTTGCAGGTAGTAGGGTTTTTGTGGCCACTTGTTTGAAGTAGTTTGTCAAATTAATTTTTTCTCTGGCATGAGGAAAGCCATCTGGGAAGCTGTATTCAAGGTTGCTCCCAGGAATATGATTTGTTGACAGGGTACCAGGTGTGATTTATTTTCGTTTACGGTGTGGGGCCCTCCTGGTAAGGTCAGATCACAAATCTATTTAGTTTGAAGTAACAATCACAAGTGGTCCCCACTCTGGAGCAAAAAGGTTAAAAAAATTTCTCCAATGCAAACTACAGCCTCCTATGCGATGGCATAAATAGTTTCAAGCCTCCACTCTCCACCGACAGCAGTGTCTCCTGTACTGAGGAGTTCACTAATGCCTTGTATAAACACCTACACAAGTATATAGACTCAGCCATACCCGAATGGATTAAATCAGGATCCTCACGAAAAAACAAACCACCCTGGTGGACATCCAGCGTAAACAGGTTATACAACAAGAGAAATAATCTGCTGATTAAGAAAAAGAAGGAAAGGTCTCAATAGAGGAAAGGCACTCTTGACAGCTTGAATAAGCAAATTAGACATCTTGTTAAATCCACCAAAGCTAACTACGAAACCAAGTTAGCATGCCTGGCTAAGGACAATCACAAGGCATTCTATAACTACATCCTAAATCTAAAAGGAAAGGCTTAGACTTGTGCCAAACTAGTAGTGTATGGTACCACTCATAAAGAACCTGTGAAAATTGCCAACCTGCTAGCAGACAAGTTCAGTGAAAACTTCACTCCATTGCCCCCACCAATCATACCCCAAAATATACCTGTCACCAGTTCTCTACCTAGTATCTCCAATGAGCAGGTCATAACTGCCCTTGACAAGGTCAAAAACACAGCCTGTATGGGACTGGACAACATCTCAGGCTGCTTAATATATGGTCTTAAAACAGGAGCTGGTGGAACCATTGGGTACTCTCTTCAACCACAGTCTAAGTACTGGCTTTGTCCCACCCAAATGGAAAACTGCAACTGTGATCTCTTTGCACAAACAGGATCCCGCAACCGATCCTGGGAATTATAGACCCATAATCCTAACCAGCCTTATCTTTAAGGCCATGGAAAGAATCATCATAGACCTAATCAACAAGGATATAGTAAACTTTCATACTCTTGACCTCACCCAATTTGTTTTTATTAAAGTCAGACCATGCTTGTTAAACCTGGTAGACTTCTTTGAAAATGTCAACATAATCTTGGATGAAGGCAAAACAGTGCATACTGCCTACCTCGACTTAGCCAAGGCCTTTGACACTATCCCCTACTCAGGCATCATTGTAAACTCACCCAGCTGGAGCTAAACCCATATGTCATTAGATGGGTAGCCAACTGGCTCACCAACAGAACGCATACAGTCTTAAGTCTGGGATTCCACCTCTACCAGCATATCTGTCACTAGTGGTGTTCCACAAGGATCTATGCTGGGTCCACTTCTGTTTGGAATCTATTGCTCAGAAGTTCAGGCAAAAACAGATGGCGTGTGGCTTACCAAGTTCACTGATGACTGCAAACTGGGTGCAATCATTGAAACCTAAAACAATGTCACCTTACTGCAAAAAAGGGCTTACACAGACAAATGATTGGCACCAAAGTCACGGACTTAAACTTTGCACAAAAAATGTATTATAATCCCCTTCAGTAAATGTGAAGTCCCAGCAAATTACAACATTAACAATAACCCCCAAGTTCAAACCCAATGGTGAGAGTCTTGGGAACGCAGGTTGACAGCAGCCTTATCTTTGATCATCATGTGTCCACAGTGGTGAGGAAGGCCTTCTACGCTGCCCATCTTACACGTAAGGGAATAGCATCCAAAGTGAAGGAGGTTACAACTCCTCTGTATTCGTTCCTCATCAGACCAATAAGAGAGTACAATGCTCCCTCCTGTATGTACCTCACCAGACACCTGCAGCAGCTGGAGACACCTCAGAGGTTTCTCACCAAGAAAATTCAAGGCCTTCATCACGTGACCTACATGGACAGACTGAAAGCATTGTCACTGTACTCTAGGATCATATAGACTGCTTAGAGGTGACTTGTGACTGGCCTACAGAACAGCCCCAGAACCTGCCTTAATGGAAATGCTGCACATTCAGAAATCTAATGGGACATGACTCACTCACTCTAGAGACCTTAATCTAGCCTGCAACATAAACTGACTTACTGAAGAGACAAATATGTCTCCCATAGGCTGCCACTCCTCTGGAACAGACTCCAAAATTCAAGTTAAACAGAGCTCCTCAATGACTCTATTTAAGCATAACTTGGACAATTGGATGGTAAACCGTAAATTCACCCTGACAGTTTTACCTATGTCCTTTTTGGATAGGGGCAGTCATGCTGATGAATAAATTCACATGGTAATATAGGCTATTTCTCTCGGTCTATGAGGGAAAAAGGGTAAAATATGCCTAGGCGTGTAAAAGTCCTAGGGCCAATAGCCTAATAACCTCCTATAATTCTATGAAGATGGGGAAAGACAGAAGGTAAAAAAGCACTAGACTTGCAAAGGCAGATAAGGTTGAAGGCCTTAGGCCTGTAATTTGGTTCTTTTACCTCTTGTCCTTCTGTCCACCATGTTCCTGTTTGGAAACCCTGTATAAGGCCTCTGGTCAGTCACTGTGCATGGTTTCCTTCTGTGCCACGTCAAGCAATCAAGAATGCCTCATATAGATATTGTTGATGTTAACAGCTTGCTGGCTTGAATTGCAGGCAATACTGACAGCTGTTTATGTTTTGTTTTGGCCCCAGGAAAGACCATTAAAGTATCATGCAACAGTTATGGATTATAATTTGATAGCTACAGTCAAACTTTGTGGACCTACGAATCTTAGGCACTGAACATGGAAGCTTACAAACATGCATAATAGTGACATCAGTTTTTACACTCAATGGACAGTGCAAACCCCAGCATGTCTGCTAATTGTATGCCAATGGAGGTATGCCCCTCCCCACAAGCAAACAAGCATGAGTTTTTTTATAATAACTTGAGGTTTTTAGGCAGCCATGAGAAAGGGCACCTGAAGGTGCTCCTCTCACATCACAGAGACACTTAAAAGTGCTAAATCTCCTTTCTAACTTATTCATCAAAATAATTAATACACCACCCTAAAGTGGGAGTAAATAGTAACTGCCTGAAATAATTACAAGCAAGAGCAAAATCATGCATAAACTGTAATACTATTAACTACTACAAGTGAGTTAGCTAGCTGTCAAGCTAAAAAATGTACCCGCGGTAACGTAACCCAGCACCCTGGTTAAACATTCAGCAATGGACAGTAAAGATGACCGTCACAAAGCAAAACTGTTAGCTTTACTCAAACTTAGGGCTTGTTAACAAATGTTAGCAAAAACCCCAAACCAGTACTCTAACTACTGGTAAATGTATTATCACAAAAGAAAGAAATGTGAGATTGTCATACCTGAAATTCAAAGCAGACAAATGCCTGTAAAAACTGAACCTTTCCTGGAAATCCAGCAGTGAGAAATAAAACGGGGGGGGGGGGGGGGGCAAACTCAGGCTACCAAAGGAAATGGAAAAAGGAAAACAGATTAAGCAACACCTCTAAGAGGGGGCTGTAAACAGCAAAACAATACAGAGATTATGTTGGAACCAATGATTTCACCGTGGATCAGATGAAAAACAGTGCGTCAGTGGTATAACCAGACATACAAATGAAACACAAAAGCCCTATGTGCCCAGTCTTCACATGCATGGGTGAAACAAAAGCAATACGTGAGACAGCAGAGAGGGAAAACATGCCTGCACTGATTATGCTTTTTACTAACTGCCCAGTTAAAGTATTTTAGTATTAGAATTTCTGTGGATGTGTGCTAAATATCTCACTTATGATGTAGGCCACAGAAAAGAAAGAAATTATTTTAGGAGGGGACGGGCAGTGGCACAACGATTTGGTGTAAAATTCTGAAATGTCTACTCACAACTTTTATGTGCAGACATGGTCCAGAGGTGGAAACGTTTTTAACAGGTATTTTTGAAGAGAGGAGAAAAGGATTCAGAGCTGGAGTCCACAGATGTACTGACCAACTGAATAACATCATTTGAAAGACAACACCTCAGACGTACACTATCCCGTTTCATGCTTCGCCGCAGGTATCTGGTTATTTGAACTTCAGTCCCAGCAGAACTTAAACTTCATTCTAAGTGCCTAGAGTTGGGACAGAACCCATGAACTTCTCATATTTTTAACTTAAAGCTGAAATGCAAAACTGGAGACACTGACACTAGTCTCCAGAGGCTGTAACCCAAATGATAATTGCTGAGATGAAGAAGTTCTTGGAATTTACACTATTTAAAATCAGATATGGAGCACATCTGTCATGTGGGTATCACTAAAAGGCATTTTTTAGAACCCTTCGCTTTAATAACCGTGAGAAACACTGTGAACAGTTAATTGTCACATAAACACAAAATGGATTCCTTTTTAGACAAGCATAGTCTCTTCTCAGATTCTTTTTATTTTGATGTCAGTGTCACTCCTAGATGCTGGAATGACAGTATATACAAGGATCTATTTCTGGAAACACTGCTAAATTTAGAAACAAACAAGCCTTAAAAATAAACCTGTGAGAAACGTCTAGATTAAGGGCTAGAGCAACAAGCTTTGTAAATAGTCTCACAAGATCTTTTAACACTAAATTGTCTTTTCTCATCTTTGTAATATGACACTGGGACAGACATGGGGAATACATTTTCCCATGAACGAAAGAAAAGCAAAGGACACAGTTAATGAATAGATACTGATCCGTGACTGACAAAGACCTCTTAGCCTTTACTACTGAAAAAGAATCAGAACCGGTTAGTTGTTGTATACAATGACACAGAGGACCTGTGAGGCTCTTCATATGCAGGGACTCGCTTATAGTTGACGTGAAATTCAAACCTCCAACGCCTTCACTTGCTTTACTAAGCGTATCGTCATTCTGTCGGACTTTCCATTACTCATTCATAAAACTGTGGCGAAACGAACCAGGCAGGCGAGGACTGATGAAATAAAAAAATATGTTATTACAAGTATTGTTGAAGGATATGCAACAAGCCTCTGAGTGCATCATAAGAAACTCTGATAGCAAGGGTTACAAAAATAATACACTGACTTGCATCCTTTTATGACCTTTAGAAACAGTTTGGCTTGTTGTAGACTGAAATTAATTTTTTTGGTTGTGCTCAGTCTGAATATGAGCTGTACTCCACACCATGTTACACTGCTGTAAAACTCCATGTCTGCAGTATGAAACAGTGTCATTCTAAGGTAAATGCTATGTGGCCTTCTTAACGGCAGTATGGGTTAGCCATTCCATCCAGATGGAGTTGATTTTCAGGGTAGCAGAGGACTGAGGATAATCTCAACTAAACAAGGGTTTGTGACACCTGATAGAATCCTCCGAGGATTTACTGTTGCTGAACTAGACGAACTGTTGAACAGTGACAAATTCAACATTATAGGACATCATTTATGTCACTAAAGTCCCTTAAGAACTTTACATGGCAGTCCAGCATTTGAAATCTGTCTTATTCATACGTCTAATGTTCACAATGTGCTGCTATTCTACACTATCTTGCATTCAAATAAAACTAGTAAGCCAGTTGCATCACTGAGATATAGCCATTCAACAAACCTGCTGACAACACAGGCAGTTACTAGCTAATGTTCTCACTGTGGTGCAGATGGATAGCCATGGCTGTAAGGCACACGACTTCAGATCAGTCTGTCAGCCAGGTACTTCACTGAACAGCTGACAAGGGAGGATGTGAGCAAGGACCCACCACCAGCTTGCCCATCATAGGGAAAGGAAGGCAATCTAATCCAGTGCAATGCTGACACTTACAGGGAAGAGAGGTATACAAAATGCGGCATATGCATAAAGGACATTAGCTATGCTAAGTGCATCATGCAGTGACCACACTCACAGGGAAGGCAAACAAGCCTTTGTGTCTGTGAATAGGCATGTCAGCCACTGGTGGAGGGGTTATGGGCACAGAATGGAAATATCTTCTATGGCTGCTTGAATGACAGTCACATGTGATGGACTCTCCTTCCAATGATAGAATCATTGAACTTACAAGGCAACTGGGCCATCCAAAGAGTGATAGGCCAATCACACCAGGGATGAATTTATGTCTAATTCCTTCTCAAAGGAAGACAGTGTGCCACATTGCTTCATCTGGAGAAGACGTTTACTGCAAAGACATGATGAATCTGTCTTTCCACTATCATCTGTTAATCTGCTGAAGCAGGTTCAGAACTCTAATGTCACACAGATGTTTGATTTGAGGACAAATAGGTGGGCTTGGGCTGCCACATCTGGAACAGCCCGGAAATTAAGGCACAGATGTCCCATAAGGAGTCTGTAGGACACTGAATACAGGGACAAGACCTTCAGCCTCTCTTAATAGGTCAAGCCCTTTAGTCCCTTGATCATTTTTGTCAGTATCCTTTGGGGTCTAGCTAACTGCTTGATATGTTTAGTAAGGTACATTCCAAAGGGAGCACTGTATTCTGGGAAATGATGGGATCGAGACTTTCTTTGACTTAGAGGAAATACTCTTTACGATCAGCTGTGCCAGACAGACAGATTTCTTGCCTACTGTTGCGACACAATAGTCGAAGTCCAGGGACATATTTACCAATGTTCCAAGGTCTCTCACAGTGTCTTCAATTTGGAATGAGGTATTTTTCTATACTATAAGCTGGGTGGAGGGGCTGTTTGCCAAATGCAACAATATTACACTTTTTAGCATTTATTTTTAATACGTTGTCAGTATGCCAGTTATTAACATGTGTAAGTTCACTTTATAGCTTTTGCATATTAGAAGGGGATTCAGCTATAATACCCAGTTTACAACCTGCGGCAAACGTGGTTAATCATAGTTCCTGATTTTTGATTTGGGGATTACAGAAGTATATACTGAATAGCAAAGGTACTAGCATGGAACTTTGCGGTACCCCACTGGTTACATTCATGCCCTTTGAGGCTGTGCCTACTACCCTTACAGTGTGAATTCTGTCCCTCAGCCATTTAGCTATCCATTTATATAAATAGGGATCAATTTGGAGTACATTTAGCTAGTTGACAGTATGTGGTATGATATCAAATGCCTTTGCAATGTAGAGGTTTGCTGTGTGGACAGCATGACTACTGTCCATGGCTTGCATTACCCTCTCAAAGAAATTTACCAGTTTCTTTAAACAGCATCGACACTTAAACCCAAACTGCTAGGAGTAAAATTTTATAAGATTTTTTTAGCTCATAGTTTATAAGGTCTGTTATCACTTGTTCCATGGATTTGCAGATAAGGTTCATCGAGCTGACGGGTCTGTAATTCACAGGGTCCATGGTGAGGTCACCCTTGTGAAGTGGCATCACAACTGCTGTGCACCAAACCTTGGAGAAAAAAACAGTGGACAAGCTCAGACTGAATAGTTGTTGGACAAGGTCTACAATGTTAAGTGGTGTCCTGGTATGTTATCACGCCCCATGAAGCATTTTTTTTTTGTTTTGGAAAGTACTTTTAAAAAGTGTTTTTTGTGATGATAAGGTATATGTCATTTTGGCACAGACATCTCTGGCAGTGAAGGTAGACCAGAAGTTTTTTGCAGGTCCACAGCATATAGTGCCATTTTGGATGAGTTCCAAGAGACAGTGGGTGTTACTCTTTACCTTTCTGACATAAGTAAGGAAAGATTTGTACTGAGACTCGCGATCCAGACCCATCATAAAGCAATATGCTGATGTACCCATCACTCTCAAATGCAGTATTCTATTAAGGAAAAATGCGCTGCACCCTAAATTTGGGAATTGTTCACAAGAATCATAGGAAATGCAAGGCTACTTAACAAGAAGCTACGCATGCCTTGCCAACAACCAGCCATAGGCTCTACCAACCTTTTCAAGTAAGGCAAGGCCTGTTAAGAACCGGACCATAATTTTGGCCACCCATACTTTAGATTAAGCCATGCTTAAAGGCCAACATGGGGTCACATTGCTTGATATGCAAGGGCAGCCTATTCCAGAGCAGGGACAGGCACTGGGAAATGAAACAATCTCTCCATTTAGTTTTGCTTAATACATGATGTAAATTGAGATCCCTTATTCTAGCACTGGCTACACTGTTTGACACATTCAGAAAGAGCAGATCTTGGACAATAGTTCCCCAAAGACACAGAAGGAAATGCACAAGTGTCCGCTCAACAGTCTACTTGACACACAGTGCAAGGATAGTTATTCCAGCCTTTCCTGAAAACTTAGACTTTTAAGGCCCAAGATCCTTTTTTGTTAGGAACTTCTCCATTTTTTTTGAGTTTTTTTGATGTCTAGTATGATACATGCTGAAGGGTGCAATATATTCTATAACAGGTCCAGCTAAGGCAGAGTGCAGGGGAATAATAACTTCCAGATCACCTTTGTTATTAATTGTGAGATACAGAAGGATTTTCTGACTTCAGTTGCTACATAGTGTTTGAAGGAGAGAAAGATTTATACAAAAAGACTCAGCAGCTTAGTGAATGAACTTTGTTCCATACAAGAGTCTACAAAAATTGCTGTAGATAAATCAGTAAGTCATTTATTAATGTAACAATAACACACAGAATATGTAAGAAACTGTTATAATGCAACCATGCTGAACTGTACTAGTACACAAACTGCTAGAAGCTGCTGTGAGCTATTAAATGGAATTTTTGACTGAATTAAAGTTCCTATTTTAAAAAAATTATTCAACCTTTCTGAAAGGTTCACTAAAAATAATCTTCAATTTCGACAGCTACCAACACAAATTTACACTACATTTCTAAACAGAGTAGTCTACTGGGTTTATTTTGGTTTAGAAGAAAGCAGAAAACACAAAGTACAGTTGTGTACACTTACCATAAATGTAGATGTTCGAGTGTATTCACTGTTGCAGTCATCACACTTGAGTTATCTGCCTGCAGGGAGCCCTCAGTCAGCCCAAATATCAGAGTCTTGGGATTTCTGCATCGGATGCTATCGCCTCTTCCATGACGTCATGACGTCAGGTCGTCAGGGGTATAAAACATGCAGCCGATGCCATTACATCAGTTTTTCTTGCCTCAAATGTCAGGAGCCCCCAAACAGGGAGGTAGAATATGGTGGGGAACACCACCAGTAAAAAGTAAATACCAATGCCATTAGGAATAGCCATAGAGAGGAGAGGTAGAACGATAGAGAAAGCCAGGAGGCTGGAGGGAGGGAAACCAGGACTGCAACAGTGAATACACTCGAACATCTACATTTATGGTAAGTGTACACAACTCTACTATGTTCTTCATGTTTCACTGTTGCAGTCATCACACTTGGGTTGATTCCCACAGCTGAGTAAGGGTGGAGGCAGTCAAGAAGTATTAGGGCTGGCTAGCAGGCCTTGTAAGACTGCTATAGCAAATCCAGCTCTGGATTTGGAAAAGATAGGCAAGTTGTAATGCTTGGTGAAGGTGTGCACAGAACTCCAGGTTGCAGCTTCCAGAATGTCCCTGGTAGGGACTCCTCTGAGAAATGCTGTAGAGTTAGAAGTAGCCCTAGTGGAATGTGTTCTCACCCCCTGAGGGGTTGGTTTTCCATGGTGCTTGTAGCAGAAATGGATGCAGTGTGCTATCCATTTGGAAATGTTTTTTTTTTTAATGGTCTTACCCTCTGCCCCTCTAGCAAAGCTGACTAGCAGCTGGTCAGATTTTCTGAAAGGCTTACTCCTATCAAGGTAGAACCTGAGCTGTCTGTGCACATCCAAAGAGTGCAGGATCCTTTCCCCTTTATTCTGAGGGTTAGGGAAGAAGGTTGGTAAATGGATGGATTGGTTTAGAGCCACAATGGATACCACCTTACACATAAAAGACAGCTTAGTCCTGAGGGAAACCCTGTCAGCATGGAAAATAATGAATGGTTCCACAGCCATTAGTGCTTGTAACTCAGACACTCTTCTAGCTGAAGTTATGGCTAGAAGCAAGTCTGTTTTCCAAGAGAGGAATTTTAACTCTGCTGAAGCAGCAGGTTCAAAAGGTGAAAGCGTGAGCTTTTCCAATACAAAGTTAAGGTCCCAGGCAGGGGTGGGTGCTCTCCTTGGGGGCCTTAAGTTCTTAGCCTCTCTCAGTAACTGTTTGATGAGAGGGTGAGAAAAAGAGATGGCTCAGTATTATAATGAGCCGAGGTGGCAGATGCATGAATCTTAATGGAGGAGAAGGATAGGCCTCTGTGCAGTAGTTCTGCTAGGTAGTCCAGGATTAGCAGTAAGGAGGGCACTGCTGTGTCCTTTCCTTTAGACTGAGTCCAAGAGCAATATCTTTTCCACTTTTCAGCATAGGATTCCTAGAACTAGGCCTTCTGGCTTCAAGAATGAGATCCAGTACCTGTTTTCTGAAGGTTGCTGGTGGGGTATTCAAGGGATAAGCCAGGCTGCAAGGTTTAGGGTTTGCAATTGTGGATGCAAAATCTGTCCCTCCTGCTGAGACAGCAGGGTAGGAGTCTGGTGTAGGTGCCAGGGTGGCACTGTTGTCAGGCTGCGCGGGAGTGGATACCAGTGATGGCATGGCCAGTCCAGGTCAATCAGAATTGCCCTTGGCTGGTCTTCTTTTATCTTGAGTAATACTCTTGAGAGAAGGGGCAGAGGGGGAAAGCCATAGATTGAGAGATTTTCCCATTGAAAGGATAGGGCATCCACCTTCCAGGCCCTGCTGTGAGGGTTCCTGGTGCAGTATTTGCTTAACTGGTGGCTATCATGGGGAGGCAAAGAGATCCACTTCTGGTGTCCCCCACCTCTGGATCAGTAGGTCGAATGTGTTGGGCTCCAATTTCCACTCGTGTGGGTCTAGGGGATTTCTGCTTAAGTTGTCTGCCAGTGAATTTTGCTTGCTTGGCAGGAATTGAGCTTGCAGATGGACTTGGTTGCTCAAGGCTGTGTTCCACACGGCCATGGCTAACGTGCAGAGTGGGTAAGAATGGGTTCCCCCCTGCTTGTTTATGTACCACATAACTGTGGGGTTGTCTGTTTTTACCAGCAGTTGTCCTGGAAGGATTAGGTATCTGAAGGCTGTCAGACCATTCTGTACAGCTAGCATCTCTTTTTGACTGATGTGCAGGAGAATCTGCCTTGGGCTCCAGTGGCCCTGAATGCATTTGCCTGCCATGCAAGCCCCCCATGCATAGTCTGATGCGTCTGTTATCAGGGTTTGGCCGGCATGGGGTTGAGTGAAATGCAGTCCCTTGTTGTGGTTGCATGCTTCCGCCCACCAAAGGAACTTTGCCCTTAGACAAGGTATGATAGGAATGACTGTTTCCAAGCTGGCAAAGACTTTTTAAGTACTATTGAAGTTTCCTCATATGCAGTCTTGCATATGAAATTAGCAGAATACATGAGACCATGAACCCTAGGACTTGCAGTATTTTTTTTTGCAGATGGCTGGGTTCTAGTGGCCATTTGTTTGAAGTAGTATGTTAGATAGACCTATTTTTCTGAAGTTAGAAATGCCATCTGGGAAGTCGTGTCCAAGCTTGCTCCCAGGAATACAATCTTTTGACTGGGTACCAGTTGAGATTTACTTTCGGTGATGGTGTACCCCAATGAAGTTAGAAGATTTTTTACAAATGCCAGGTGCTGAAGCAGCAATTCCTGACTGTCTGCCTGAATCAGGCAGTTGTCCAAGTATGGGTAAATTTGGATATTTCTCTGCCTGCAGTATGCAATGGCCGGAGCCAGGCATTTTGTGAATACTCTGGGCGCAGTAGATAAGCCAAAGAGAAGTGCAGAGAACTGATAGTGCATAGATGCTGCCCTGAAATGTAGATATTTCCTGCATGACACCCTTATGGGGATGTACAGATAAGCTTCTTTTAAATCTAGAGTCACTAGCCAGGCATCCTTGGCTAGCATAGGGAGAAGCTATTGCAGGGTAAGTATCTTGAATTTTGGGACCACCAGAAAGGTGTTGAGAACTGAAAGATCCAGGATAGGGTGCCAAGAGCCCTCTTGTCTGAGCACCAGGAAAAGTCTGGAGTAGAAACCCTGACCCCTTTGTTCTACTGGCACAGGCTGAATAGCTCTGATATTGAGCAGGGAAAGTACTTGCTTTTTGGCCTCTGCCCACTGGTTTGGAGGAAGGCCTGAAAACCCGCTTGGGGTTGGCAGTGAATGGAAGTAGAATTTGTACCCCTGGAATACAATGTTGAGGACCCATCAGTCCTGAGTGATGGACATCCAGTTTTTTGCATGAAGGGCAAGTTTTCCTCCAAGGGGCACAAGCAGTTGGGCAGGGCTGGGAAGTAGATCTGAAAAGTAATTGTGAACTTTTTCCATGGGGGGGCGGCTTACCACTTCCTGTTTTTGGGGTGGGAGTACTCCATTGCTTAGATGTCTGCATACCCTGAGACTGTAGTCTGGGTGGCCTGTTTCCCCTGGGTCTTGTCTGGAAAGGCTTGGAAGGGGCTGGAAAGGACCAGTGTTTTGAAGGGCAATGCCTACTGAATCTAGGTGGTAGCACTTGTAAGAATTCTAACAGTTTGCATAGATTTAGCTTTTTCTTCCATCTTTTTAAGAACTTCTTCTGCTTTGGTGCCAAACAAACAGTCCATATTTAAAGTAGCATCTAGTAATTTGGATTTGATATGATCTAGCAAGGTTTGCTCCTTCAGCCAAGCATGTCTTCTCAGTACAGAACCATTGACTGCAGCCCTGCAAGATACTTCTAGGGCATCAAAGCCACACTGGAAAGTATGCTTACTAACTTGGTTTGCAAAATGCATTAGCTCTTGTAAATCTTTGTTTTCTGCACAATCTGGAAATAATACCATTTTTTGTTTAATTAGTTCCATAATATGTGGCTGATACTTCAACATGTGAAACTGGCAATTCAATGCCCTGATAGCAAGAGTTGCAGAGGTACATACCTTCTTATCCCATCTGCCTAAATCTCTGGAATCCCTGTCCAAAGGGGTAGGACTTTTGTCTGTAGTAGCTTTAATACCTTTAGGTCCCTGGGAAATGATCTCTGGATCAGCAGTAGGATTCCTGAAAAGAAACTTGTGGGAATCAGGTACTCTGTAGTACCTGTCAGGTTTCCTAGGGGCTGGGGGTAATGTGTCTGGAGTAAGACTGGATTCCATAAAGACATCTACAACATCCAGGACAGGGGGTATAGCTAGAGGCCTGTGCAGAGGCAAATCTTTTGGACTGAGGGTGTTCTTGGCATTTCCAGTGGAAATGCTTTCTTAAAGTATGTAAGGTTTCACCAAAAGAAAAATCCTCTGGAGGGAGGCAAAAGGTATGGATTCCTCTGCATCTGAATCCTCATAGGCTGATAAAGGCATGTCCTGATAATCAGAAGGGTCAGAGTCTTCAGACTCCTGGTCTGTAGAATCAGAAGGGAACTCAATTCTTGGTCTCTTAGCAGGGGAAGGCTGGCTTCCCCCAATTAGTGTAATAAGGTCTTCAGCCATTTTAAGCCTTTGTTTTTGTGTCATGGGAGCTTGAGCATGCACTTTGGTCATTGGTTTTCTAGGTGTAGTGTATACTCTGGGCCTAAGAAACATGACAGTTTTGGCTAAAAAAGAAGTCGGTTTAATTCGAACATCGGTAGGATGGAATACACCCTCAGAAGCCGGTGCATGCACAGCAGCTCTGGACCCATCCAAGGTAGACACATCCGCAGGTTCCATAGTCGAAGAAGCATCTCGCTGCATACCAGACTCTGAATGGGTCTCAGCAGAGTCCTGAGAATCCATAGAAGCAGGCATCAGGGGCTGCAAAGGTGCCTCACTGAGTACTGGTGGACTGGCGATTAGCTTAACGGAAGCGTTGTTGGCAGTTTTGAACCTATGCGGTCTGCCTCTGTCTTTATCTTTACATTTTTTCGGAAGATCAGTAGTCGGATGGCTTATCAAAGCCATTTTGGAATACAGAGAACGAGAGTGAAAAAATTTAGCGACAAAGATAGCCCGATGAATAGTTTGGGCTTTAAACAAGGCACAAAACCAACAGCGAGGGACGTTGTGGTCTGGGCCTAAACAGGTGACGCAATAAGAATGAAAATCTCTGTGAGTATTTGCTTTCCACAGGTGAGACAATTGTTAACTTTTACTGACATCGGTTAGAGCAAGAAAAAAGGATCCCCAATGGGGAACTTAGCTTTAGAAGACTTCAGGATTATCAACTCGAAAATGAAAATTTCAGGTAGCGGTCAACCGGCACTTGCGAACTGCATCTGCTTCAGGCTCCTCCACAGCAAGAAAGACTGATGTAATGGCATTGGCTGCCTGCTTTATACCCCTGATAACCTGACGTCATGGAAAAGGCGACAGCATCCGATGTAGAAAAAGTAAGACTCTGGTATTTGTGCCAACTGAGGGCTACCTGCAGGCAGATAACCCAAGTGTGATGACTGTAACTGTGAAACAAAGAACATCTTCATTTAGAAAGAAAGATACAAGACTGTTATATCTCTGGTTTAGATACAAAGGAAGAAAAAAATGTAAAGGTTTTCATCACAAAAAACTCCAGCTTTACTCCGTAGCATATCACCTACTCAGAGGCGATCTCTGCCTAACATGTAAAGCTATGTCAAACCCAGAGCTGTTGGACATGCTCCACTTAAAGAAATCCCAATCCCTCTGAGCTACACGCTCTAGGGACCTTAACCTTGTCACCACAATAAACAGAACATGCTGGAGGGATAGATTCCTGTCCCAGAGACTTCCCATACTCTGGAACAGACTACCTATCTATGTCAAACAAAGCTCCTCATTAGCATATGCTGCTTATAGAGCCGGTGTACATTTTCCTCTCATTTCTTTTTTTTATATTTTTGTCCTATTTGTTTACAATTTTCTTCATGAATACAAATTTTTGCTTCACAAATGCCAGCTAAGCTTTGTGACCAGTGACGTTATGGTATTGTTAGCATGGAAATGTCAACACAGAGTTTAATAAATACTCCATCATAGTCTGATGATACATCCCATATTAAATGTATATTGATGTCAACGGAGATTTCATAATATTTTTTTTTGGGGGGGGGGTGGAAGCTTTATTTAATATGTCTGTGAAGCTTTCTATTAAATAAAAAATGATCCATATGTATTAGAAGTAGCAGGTTGGAAAATGCACTACTGCACTTAAAAAGTACAGTTGTCTACACTTACCATAAATGTAGATGTTCGAGTGTATTCACTGTTGCAGTCATTACATTTGGGTTATCTGCTGGCAGGTTCCCCTCAGTCGGCCTGAATTCCAAAATCTTGGGTCCTGCGTTATTTGCTGTCTTCTCTTCCATGACATCAGGTCGTCAGGGGTATAAAAGATGCAGCCGATGCCATTTTATTCAGTTTTTCTTGCCCCAAATGTTAGGTGCCCCCCAAATGGGGAGCAAAAAAAAAAAAAAAAAAAAAATATATATATATATATATATATATATATATATATATATAAATAAATAAATATATATATATATATATATATATATATATATATATATATATATATCTTTATAAATAAACAGAAACATATATAAATGCACTTTTAGCAACATAAACTTTACCTTCATCTAAAAGCAAATACACCACAAAGGCTTTAGTGTATAGTGAAGGAAAGAAAAGTTATAGAAAAGGGGGATGGCGGGTGGGTAACCTGGACTGCAACAGTGAATACACTTGAACATCTACATTTATGGTAAGTGTACACAACTGTACTATGTTCTTCATGTTTCACTGTTGCAATCATTACATTTGGGTAGAATCCCAAAGCTATGGATGGGAGGATGGAACTAGATAGCATTAGGAGTGGTTATAAGGCCCTGCAGAACTGCAGTGGCAAAGCCTGCCCTGGATTTGGAGAAGAGAGGCAAATGATAATGCTTTGTGAAGGTATGAACAGAGCTCCAAGTAGCAGCTTCTAGAATGTCTTTGGTTGGAACTCCTCTGAGAAAAGCTGCTGAAGTAGAGGCAGCCCTGGTGGAATGTGATCTGATCCCCTTGGGCACAGGTTTACCATGGTGCAGGTAGCAGAAACGAATGCAGTGGCTTATCCACTTAGAAATAGTCTGCTTTGATATAGCCTTCCCCTCTGACCCTGCAGCAAATGCTACCAGTAGTTGCTCAGACTTTCTTAGAGATTTGGTCCTGTTTAAGTAGAATCTTAGTTGCTTAGTTGTCTGTGTACGTCCAATGAATGCAGAATCCGCTCCCCCTTGTTCTGCGGATTTGGGTAAAATGTTGGCAGGTGAATAATCTGGTTAAGAGTCACACTGGATACCACCTTAGGCATAAAAGAAGGATTGGTCCTGAGGGACACCATGTCCGGGTAAAATATAATAAAAGGCTCCACTGTCATGAGAGCCTGCAGTTCTGAAACCATTCTTGCTGAAGTGACTGCCAAGAGACAAGCTGTTTTCCAAGATAGTAATTTTATATCCGCAGTAGCTGCTGGTTCAAAAGGAGGCAGGGTGAGTTTTTCCAGCACAAAATTGAGGTCCCATGCAGGAGTTGGTGATTTTCTGGGAGGCCTTAAATTTTTGGCCCCTCTAAGATACTGTTTAAGCAGAGGATGAGAAAAGAGGGGAGGTTCTGTGCTGTAATTAGCTGAGATGGCAGAGGCATGGATTTTTATTGAAGAAAAAGATAGGCCCTTGTCAAGCATCTCAGTCAAATATTGTAAAATCTGAGGAATATTGGGCTTTGCTGTATCTGTTCCTTGTGCCTGGTTCCAAACACAGAATCTCTTCCATTTATCAGCATAAGATTTTCTAGTACTAGGCCTTCTGGCTTCCAAAATGACATCCATCACAGATTTACTGAGAGGTGTTGTTTGAATAATTAATTGATCAGCCATGCTGCAAGATTCAGAGTTTGGAGCCGAGTGTGCAGTATTTGATTGTTTTGCTGAGACAGTAGATAAGGTATTTGAGGCAAGTACCATGGAGGAAGTTTAGACATATTCCTTAGAAGTGGGTACCAGTGCTGGCGAGGCCAGTCCGGAGCAACTAGGATCATTTTTGTTTTTTCCTGTCTGACTTTTAGTAAGACCTTGGAGAGTAGAAGTAGAGGGGGAAAGGCATAGACTGATAGGTTTTTCCAGCTGAAGGCTAGGGCATCCACTTTCCATGCTTTTTTGTGATGAGTTCTTGTGCAGAATTTGTCCAACTGATAATTTTGGGGAGAGGCAAATAGATCTATGTCTGGGCTCCCCCATTTCTGTGTTAACATGCTGAAGATTTGTGGATCCAATTTCCATTCGTGCGGGTCCATAAGATTTCTGCTTAGGTCATCTGCCAGAGTATTTTGTTTTCCTGGCAGGAATTGAGCTTGAAGATGTATTTGGTAAGTCAAGGCTGTGTTCCACAAGGCCATGGCTAGTCTGCAAAGGGGGTAGGAATGTGTACCCTCCTACCTGATTATGTACCACATAACTGTGGTGTTGTCCATCTTTATCAGTAGTTGCCCTGGATGAAGTAAGTCATTGAAGGCTGTCAGAGCATTCTGAACAGCTAGCATCTCTTTCTGGTTGATATGCAGATGCATTTGGTTTGGGCTCCATTTGCCCTGAATGTATCTCCCCACCATAGTCTGATGCGTCTGTAGTTAGGGTTTGGGTGGCAGGGGGTAGAGTGAATGACAGTCCCTTGTTTTGGTGACATGTCTCTGCCCACCAAAGAAACTACTGTTATAGGCAGGGAATGAGAGGAATCATTGTTTCCAGACTGTGACAATGTTGACTCCATAAACTTTTTAGGTACCATTGAAGTTTCCTCATATGCAGTCTCGCATATGGAATTAGTAGAATGCAGGATACCATGAAACCCAAAGCCTGCAGAATTTGTCTTGCAGATAACTGGGTTTTTGTTGCCATTTGTTTGAAGTATGTTGTCAGTTGCCTTTGTTTGTCTGGCATGAGGTAAGCCACCTGGGCAGTTGTATTCAAGCTTGCACCCAGGAATGTAATTATTTGAGAGGGTACTAGTTGTGATTTCTTTTCATTTATGGTGCACCCTAGGCATGCTAGAAGCCTTTTTACAAATGTCAGATGTTGAAGAAGAGTGTCCTTGTCCTCTGCTTGAATGAGACAGTCCAGATAAGGATAAATTTGAATATTTCTTTGTCTGCAGAATGCAATTACTGGTGCCAGGCACTTTGTAAAGACCCTGGGCGCAGTAGATAAGCCAAAGGGCAGTGCCGAGAATTGGCAATGCAAAAAACCTGCTTTGAAGCGGAGGTATCTTCTGCATGATTTCCTTATTGGGATATGCAAGTATGCCTCTTTTAAGTCTAGAGTCACTAACCAAGCATTCCTAACTAGCATAGGCAGTAGCTGTTGTAAAGTCAGCATTTTGAATTTTGGAATGTCCAGGAACGTGTTCAGAATCGATAAGTCCAGTATTGGATGCCAAGAATTGTCTTTTCTGGGTACCAGGAAAAGTCTTGAATAAAATCCTTGTCCTTTTTCCTTTTCTGGTACTGACTGAATAGCCCCCATATCCATGAGGGACATGACTTGTTTCTGGGCCTCTGCCCACTGGTTTTGTGGCAGATCCGGCCATCCGTTTGGAATTGGCAAAGTATGGAAATGAAATCTGTATCCCTGGGATACTATGTTCAATACCCACTTGTACTGGGTAATTAACTGCCAACTTTGAGCATGAAGTGCTAGTTTTCCCCCCAAGGGGGTGGCCAAACGGTAAGTGCTTGGTGATAGTAGAGGAAAGTCATTGAGACAAACTGTAGGGTTTTGCTTTGTTCCTTCCAGTTTTGGAGGTGGAGGCACCCCATTGCTTTGACCTGTAAGAACCCTGGTATCTGGAGCCTTTTGAGCGCCTGGATTTGCCTTGAGTGGCTCTGTTGGACACAGGAAAGGACCAATTTTTAGTAGGCCAATGTCTACAGAACCTGGATGGCTGCACTCGCAAGAAATCTTTTACAGTTTGCATAGATTTAGCTTTGTCTTCCATTTTCTTTAAAACCTCTTCTGCCGTATTACCAAACAGAGTATCATGCTGCAAAGGGGCATCCAACAATTTAGCTTTAACATGATCAGGCAGACTTTGCTCCTTGAGTCAGGCATGCCTTCTAATCACAGATCCAGTAACGGTGGCCCTGCAACAGGCCTCCAAGGAATCAAAACCACATTGCAAAGTATGCTTTCCAACCTGTTCTGCCGAATGCAATAAATCCTGTAACTCTTTATTTTCCACACAATCAGAAATCAACATCATTTTCTGTTTCAGTAAGCCCATAACATGCTGTTGATATTTAAGCATATGAAACTGGCAGTTTAAAGCCCTGTTTGCCAAGGTTGTAGACGTATAAACCTTCTTTCCCCATCTATCCAGCGCCCTGGAATCTCTGTCAGACGGGGTAGGATTTTTGGCTGTAGAGGCCTTTACACCCTTGGGACCCTGAGAAATAGTCTCAGGATCAACAGCAGGATTTTTGAATAGAAATTTGTGGGAGTCAGGAACCCTGTAATATCTGTCTGGTTTACTAGGAGCCGGAGGCAGGGAATCAGGAGCCATGCTTGATTCTGAAAACACATCATCAACAATGTCTAATACAGGAGGTATTGCCAAAGGCCTATGCTGAAGAAGAAGAAGGAAATCCCTAAGCCTCTTTTTTGATTCAGAGAAGTCCTGACTCTCCCAGTGAAAATGTTCCCTTAAAGTATGCAAAGTCTCTCCAAAAGAGTAATCCTCAGGAGGAGATGCAGATGGGATGGGTTCCTCTGCATCAGAATTCTCATAGGGTGGAATAGAAAATTCCTGATCAGAAGAGGAATCAGAAGAAATGGAAACCTGATCTCAAGAATCATAATCAGTGCCTTGCCTAGGCCTCTTAGCAGGAGGGGGGGGGGGAGTTGGGAACCCCTGATCAAGGTAATTAAATCCTCAGCCACTTTGATCATCTGTTTTTTAGGCATAGGGGCCTGAGCACATGGCTCATGCGTCGGTTTTAGACATAGAAGATGTTTTTGACCTTGTTTTTGAGGCTGGCGTTGGTTTAATATAAAAATATTCAGGCCTGAAAACACCCTCAGAAGCTGGTGCCTGCTCAGTGGCTCCAGACCCATCCAAGGGAGAGACATCCGCGGGTTCAATACTCTGAGAATCACGCTGCATACCGGACTCTGAATGGGTCTCAGTAGAGGCCTGTGACTCAAAAGTAGCAGGTATCAGGGGCTGCGAAAGCACCTCACTGAGTACCGGCGAACCGGTGACTGGCTTAGGAGAAGCTTCGTCATCGGTTTTGGACCTCGACGGTCTGTCTCTGTCTTTTTCTTTGCGTTTTTTGTGAACTCCGGTAGTCGGACTGCTAACCGATGACATTTCAGGATAATTAAATCTTGAACCAAAATATTTAGAAGCAAAAATATACCGAATCTTAATAGTGCGTTGGTTAAATCTAGCACAAAACCGACAGCAAGGCACGTTGTGATCTGGGTCTAGGCAAGGAATACAGTACAAATGAAAATCCTTATGAGGTATTTGCTTCCCACAAGTAATGCAATTATTAACTTTTACTGACATCGGTAAGGAGCAAGAAAAAGTTTCCCCAATGGGGTACTTAGCTTTAGTTTGAAGACTTCGGTTCTGAAACTCGAATGCGAAAAATTCAGGAGTCGGCCTACCAGCACTTGCGAACTGCTTCTGCTTTGGGCACTGTGCAGCAAGAAAGACTGAATAAAATGGTGTCGGATGCATGTTTTATATCCCTGACGACCTGACGTAATGGAAGAGGAGACAGCAACCGACGCAGGACCCACTACTTTGTTATTCAGGCGACTGTGGGCAACCTGCCACCTGATTACCCAAATGTAATGACTGCAACAGTGAAACACGAAGTACATCTAATATATGCCACAATGCATATATAATTTCTAATAACATACTTTAAGAATCAAGTGTCTGAATTATTAATTAGAGAATTTTGATTCTTAGTCTCCCAAATGTGGCAACACGTACCCTGCAAAGAACACAGCAGAATGAAATGGTGCTTGAGATAGTGGTAGTGGAAATGCATGTAAATTCTCTTCAAAATACTGGTGAATGCAGAACAGAAAGAAAAATCAACCTGCGTTGTGCCATGGGCCCAGGTCACGACTGTAAGGTGCCTTTGAGCCACTTTACTTTGACAGGTCCACTGAAAAGGAGTGCGCTCAACTGAAGGAAATAGGACACAAAAATACACAAGGCATGAAATGCTCTCCTCTCTTTGCTAATGTGAACAGAGACTTTCACAGTAAACAGCATTGCTAGCTTCAGTCATTCTACTGACTACTGGATCAACTTTACAGCCTACATCATCCTTCCTTCCCACAGATTAACCACCATGTGTGTGACACGTGCGTTCATCATTTCCAACCCCCAATTCTGAATTCATCATCTCCTCAAAGAGCTCACAGCCTACCCCCATATTGCTGTAACCAGTGAGACAAAATCACTGATGAATGCCTGTGTGTGTGTGTGTGTGTGTGTGTGTGTGTGTGTGTGTGTGTGTGTGTGTGTGTGTGTGTGTGTGTGTAACAAAAGCTTATACACCCTACAAATATCTGCTTCTTTCTATTGTACTGCTGATGAGCCCTGACCCAACATATACAACCCATAATACCCACATTCCTGCACTGTTTCATTGTCTGAAAAGGGCTTCATTCTCTGTCAATGCTCTTGTACACCTGAACGTTTATATCATGATTTTATTTCCTTCAGAATGAATTATATACATTTGTGTGTGTGTGTGTGTGTATACATATATATATACATATATATATATATATATATGTAAATATGGTCTTCTCCAAGTTGATTGCGGGGGGTATGTGTGACAGCTCATCTGCTGATGTCATTTGATTGAAGGTGTTGGAGCAAGACTGCTGCAATAGTGGGGATGGCAGATATGATCCTTCCCTTTTACTGTGAAATCTGTGGGGTTGTACATATAAGTAGAAGTGGGAGTGAGGACATGGGGGCTGCTTCCTTACAAAAAACAATGTTTTGTTTTATGTTGTTTTCCTATTACTTAAAGCATGCATGTTTTACTCTCCGCAGACAGATTATTTTACATATACCCATTCATCACCCCCTTTCTCCATTTTTGCCCAAGGGGTTGGGGTGTCACATCAGCAGTGACCATCAACTAGAATGAATGTCCATAGATCTATATGCTAATCTGTTAATACTGTTTAATATGCTAGAGTTTTGTTTGTTTGGAAACCTTTCTTGGCTTTTTTTCTAGTAAAAGTATTCAATTTCTGCTGCTCTGTTCTGCTTATTCCTGGCTTAAGCCACAGCTGTTTTGTCTTCTAATTTTCTGTACATTTAAGACAGCTTTTAAACTGTGCTGTACAGCAAGACTGGCTGCTCTATTTGGCTGGGCTGCTTATAGCTGCATTTACTTGCTACTCATTCATACTGGGCTGCACAGTTCTTACTGGCAGGGCACACAGGTGAGGTGCCAGTTCATCCTGTCTGTCCAAAGACAACAAAACAAAATTAAGTGGCTGCAGTTATTGTTAATAAGCTGTGGAGACTTATGACTGCCTAGTGATACTGATCCCTTTTCAGCAGGTCACTTGTTAATCCCCCCATACCCAATCAGCGACATCACCATCCATATGTATTACTGTTACACTGCGGCTGTATGATATGTAAGTGCACCTACTTTTGTTCAGCCATGTGGATGCCTCTCATTTTTCCGTGGTTAAATAGAGGCAGGTGTACAACAGTTTTTACAGATCGTTGTGTTTCAGTGTTTTGTGATCGAGCATGTACAAACATGAAGGATTTAGGTGTCACTAGATCATAACTAAGGTCAGTCTGAGTACATAAACCGTCTACTTTAAATAGTGTAACTAATATAAACAATCTGTTAAAGATGATACAGACTTGGTTGAATGTACACACTGAACACATGTAAGTACATTGTCAGATTACTTCCATTTTGTACTACATATGCCATGTGTCCAGACCATGACATGTCCTTCTTACTTGGATAACAAGTCAGCTTATACTACTGTATCTGTGAAATACTGCCTTTAAATACGCCTCCCAACATACTACATGCTTTACTTATTGGTATGCACTTTAATAGTTTGCATGTTTTACTTCATATCCAGGTATTTGCTCTAACTTGCTGCTTCCATTTCATATCTGCTTTTCCTTGAGAGGTGCTAAGTTAACCCTTCCATTTAGAGCCCCCAAACGGAATGGTAACAATTCTGTTTTCTTTCTTATCTTTTTTTGTCTTCATGATTGCTGGACCACCTGCTGCTTGCCATTGCTTCTTCTCACTCCCCATTAATAGATGTTATCCATGCCCAATGTAACCTTTCTGATCTGGAGATCGTCTAGTCCCAGCTTACTGGCAGAATGGATTCATTTTTGAGTGGCTATGATAAGGCAGACAGGAAATGATGGCCGTTATGCCACACAAACAGTTATGTTGCCATAGTCCTTTTTAATTAACCCTAACTTCCTCAGCATGTCAGTTTGACTACCTGTGTGTCCCTCAGAAAAAACGGGAGGCTCCAGGCCTCTTAGCAACACTGTATAACCGGAATAAACTAGAATATGGCTCAACAAGCACTTCAGACATATATGCTTCTCAGCAGTCTTATGAGTGCTTAGGGAACTTCAAACTTTGCATTTGAGAGCTCTCACAGCCATTCACGGAAAGGCTCAAGTGCCGTTTATATTTTGTTGGAGATAAACAACACTTTACAGCATGAACGGCTACTGCACTCTTGAATTTCAGCATCTCAGTAGTAGATTTGGTCAATATTCTGCCCACTGGTGTGTGTAATGGAAATTCTTATGGGCTGAAATGCTATTCATTACATTCTTAACCTTGGGTGTAATACGGTTAACAGCGTATCATTTCAGTAATGGTTAAATACTTGTATGGTTTATGGCATCTGGTCACATGAAGAGGAATTTATTAATCAGGGGATTTCTTTTACATCACCGTTGGTCCACTTTCCTCTTCAGACCTGGCTCCATAGACTTCACTGGGGGTCTGGGGGTGCCACATACCACTTACCTTCCTGGTTAGACATCAGAATCAAGCACAGGGGCAGGCAAGTCCGTTTAGGACCTTGAGGGACTGACAAGAGTACCAAGATCCCCTTACTTAAAAATAAAAAGTATAATAAAAGACTTTTTTTATCCAAAAGTATATCCTACTAAACATTTTTAAACAAAGCAATAAACAACATAATACAGTTTCTTTTAATGAAAACGTACACGTTTTGTAAAACAGTTCCTTTTAATGGACACACATGAAGTTTAATACTTGTTCAAAGGTATGTATTATGCTATTATTTTGTTTACTATACTCATTTGTTTATAATATTAGCATTCTTTTTATTGGTTTGCTGTTGGCTCCTCCCATTAAATAGTATTAAAAGGCCTACTAGTGAGAAAAAAAAAAACTATTTAAAGTTCAGTATTGACTGATACATTAATGTGATACAGCATGGTCAAAGTTATTAACATTTGTAGTGTTTGCTTTCTAATTTATTTTAAGCTCCCAAACCCTAACCTGTAGCATACAAAGATGAAAAGCATACCTGAATGGAATGCAGACTGCTAGGCTCTGCTATCAATCACAGCATAACTTTTCCCAGATTTTGAAGTGGCAAACTGTAATATCTCTTCACCCCAGAGAGTAAACCAACTCACTTTTTAACAAGGCTTTTGTAATTACTTCACTGTATTTACACTAAAAAAAATGTTTCATGCTGGCTCTGAAGTGGAACTAGTTAAAGAACAGAGGTGAGCCGGACGGCATTTTTGGAATGCTGTGGGTTTTAAGAGCTTTGAAGACAGACAAGACAACAGAAAAAAACAGATCCACAGATGAGGTAATGTTTTTAACATTTTACAACAAAAACAACATTCCTAAACTGTGTGTAACTGAAACTAAACATGGAGAGTGGAAAAAGCACTCTAAAATATAAGGACTATGTGGATCATAGAAAACTGTTTATTACAGTCCTCAAAAGCTTTAGAGCAGTTAAGAAGGCACAGTTAAATGTGACAGCTCAACGCAGGAACATGCAATGCTGAGACAGTCTGCCTTCCCTTCCCCCATTTGATTCATACTGCTGGTCAGGGTTTTGAAACACGCAGCAGGCATGCATCTTATAAACATAAATGCCAAAACATATTAGGGTCTTAAGGAAGAAAACCATCCCAGAAACAGAAATTTAGAGCAACAAGTGACCAAGTCACAATCGGCATTTTAGTCAACAACTGAAGCAAAATAAAGCTTAGAAAATACCTCTCTCCTGCAGTCCCACACCGGTACCTGAATAATCCCCCACCAGGGATAGGATCGTGAAGTTGTTTGTAATTTACAAGTATCTTTCAAAATAAATTCTAAGTTATATACAGAAAGTGGAATAAACTGCAGTGATCCTTACTGCAGGGGATTTGGGGAATTATTCAGATTTCCTATAAAAAGCAAGACATATTTCTTAACTCTGCATTACCTAAGGCAATATGGACTCCAGCAATGCTTTTCAGTACTGTCAAGTGAAATTAGAAACATCAGGCAAAAGAACGTCTCCGTGATTGGTATTCACAAATATCCAGTGCACACCAGGGAATATTTGGCACAGGAAGGCTTTAGTACAAAGCTCAGCAGCTTTTCATTTCATATGTAGTAGTTGTGGTCCTGAGCCTTGAACATAAATTGACTTGGACATGTTAACCGGTAGCTGAGACACCTCTCATGCATCAGTCTTGGAAAAGTAATAGGTATTATAAGGCTAACATAAATACAATGTTCAGAAAAGGCCCAGTGTACTACAGTAAAATGTACTGATTCAGAGACACTCATGAGCTACTGCCTCTTTAGCCAACACACCAAGCTTATGGAGGCAGAAATGGGGAAGTGTCAGCCGACAACAAGAGGCTACAGGTTACAGTTTGCAATCTGAGGAATAATGGCAAAGCAGGCATGGGTCCAGGAGGTGTGTCCTTTTGTGACCACCTGTTTCCATGTACCTGAAGTACCTGTCCTGACTGCCCCACTTGTGCCATTTGTGTGAGCATGGTAGCAGACTATTCGGGCCGACCGAGGACAGCGGACTACCCAAAGGTTATGACTGCAGCAATGTGAGATGAAGAACATCAGTGTCCTACATTGCTCTGAGCGTATTCATACAGACAGCTTCTATTCTGACCCAACAGGCATTGCAATATCCTTTGCAAACAAATTTTCTGCCAACTTCATCCCTGATACTTCTATCCAAGGCACTGAAATACCTGATACAAATTAGCTCTAAAGGTCACTCACTTAAAGGGATAACCAAGACTAAAAATGCTTCCTTCCCCAGAAAGTCTCATCTGCAAATCCATGGAACATTTTATAACTGACCTCATAAACTATAAATCATGAAGAATATTATTATGCTTTCCTGTAACAGTCTGGCTTTGTGAAGGCTATCTCCTGACTACGTAATCTGCTACTTACAAAGAGTAACGGACGCTATAAACAGTGGCCTTGATGTACACACAGTGTTCTTTGACCTGGTCAGCGCCTTCAGTACAGTCCTCCATGTTGGCATCATACAATAGCTAAAGGCTTTAAAAAATGACCCATATGTGGTAAGGTGGTAGCAAAGTGACTGAAAAACAGAACCCACAAAATGTAAGTTGTAGGTGTCTCGTGACATATGAGAAAGTATAAAAGTGACTAGAGGTGTCCCTCAGGGCTTGGTGATGGAACCTCTTCTTTTTGACCTTTACTTTTCAGATCTCCAATCAGAAAGCCAAGACCTCTGGATAACAAAGTTTGGAGATGGCTGTAAACTGGGGGGTTGTTGCTAAGTTACCCTCTGGCACCCATACCCTCCAGAATTCTTGGTGTAATAAAAATGGGCTCAAACAAAATGCTAAAAAGTATAGTATCATCACTTTTTGTAGACAAGCCCACCCCCACACACACAAGCACTGTACAGAAGATGTATGACCACAAAACAGAAATATAGTTAGGGACCTAGGAACTTGGTTTGATAATTCCCTCTCTTATAACCATCATGTGAAAATGGTTGTTACGAAATCCTTACATTTAGCCCAGCTAATTGTTAAAGGAATGTCATCAAGGTCTAATGAGGCAATTCCTCTCTTATAAACTCAGCACTGATCAGACCGATTATTGAGTACAGTACCTGCTTTGGGATGTATCACACTATATGTATAAAACAAATAGAAAGACTCCAAAGGTTCCTAACCAAAAAAAAAATCATAGGCCTAAAGTCCATAAGCTATTAAAACAGGCTGGCACCTCTATCCTGTTATTCAGTGTCTTATAAACAATTGAGGGGAGTTATCTGCCTCATTTACCATGACATTAGATACCTGTTTATCCTTGTGGTGCCCCTGCACTGGCCCAGTAATCAAGGAGCCTCAATCCTCACAACTGGCAACAGTGAGGGATGTATGCAATGGGAGGATGACAAGTACACACACAGTAAAGTGCAATTTCCCTTAAGAGCACACAGAGATCATAGTCAGTCTGGGGCTGGCTTCACCCTCTTTCTCCAGATCCCCAGTAAGACTCCCCATTGGCACAGCTATAGCGTTAAGATCTCAGCCGAGTTGTCAAGCCAAACCTCCAGTACCCTCTCTGTCCAACCAGTGCTTTGTGTCCCTGTCCAAGTAACTGACACACACACACACACACACACACACACACACACACACACACACACACACACACACACACACACACACACACTTTGAAATTTGATTTACATACAAACAAACATGCACACACACCTGGGAAAGGCTGTCACAGGTTTACTAGCCATGCCCCTTCTGTCCAGACTATAAAGTAGTTATCACTGCCACCAACCAACTCTTTATCAGCTACTATAAGGCCCTTACAAAGGGTGACCAATCCTTCTGTGTAATGTTACTATTATCCAAATGGTAGTGTTGACCAAGACTTGCAAGGCTATTTAGGAGTGGCCTGTACAGTGTCACCAATTACATATGCAAGTTCTAAGAGCTTAAATATGTCTCACAAATATCAGCCACAAAGATATGTTTAAATATAATCGCTCTGGGCTCACTTTGCTCCCCTACCCTACCCACATTCCCACCCACCCCCTCTTTCATTAGATTTATACTTCCCTAACCCTTCCCCATCTTTACATCATTGGCCTCCCTCCCATAACCTCACAAGACCACCCCTGTGTAAACTCCTCCTACACACACTGTTACTTCCCAAAACATGACTTACCTCTCTAACATACTAAAACACACACAAATCCTATTACTCAGTCTCACTTGCACAACTTTTCTGGCCTTACTACACAATACAACCACTTTATATACTCACCTAAATCCACCTCCACAACCTTCGAGCACCTACACCCTTCCACTAACAGCCAACAATAGTTATTCTGAAATCTCCCCTTCTTTAATTATAACCCTAACCACCACTCTCACCCAAACCAAATATCTCTTCACCAAAAACACACTTAAACTCTGCCTCTCACAATACCCCAGGCCCCTCTCAAAAAATAATCATGCTAAAGCTGTAATTCATCATCTCCTCACTCTTACTGTATGCGGAGACATTCACCCAAACCCTGGTCCATACCCCCAAGATTCTAACACTAACCCAAAGCAACCTTATTTAGACTTTATAACAATAAACATTTATAGCATCTGCAATAAAATCATTGACTTTCATGCCTGGCTAACTACCCACACCCCAAATAGTATCGCAGTAACTGAAACATGGCTAAAACCACATATTTCAAATACCGAAATACTCCCTGCAGGCTACAACATAATTCAATCTGATAGACTCAACAAAAAGGGTGGAGGTGTTGGGTTATTATACCAAGACACCCTAAACATAACTCCCTACACTAAAGCTGCCTCCACCCTTCAAAACCTAGAATTTCTCCTAGCAACTCTCCATTTAAACAACAACAAAACCCTAACTATTGCAGTAGTCTATATCCCTCCAGGCCAAAACATTCCCATCTTAGAAGAATTCTTAACATGGATAAACCAAAATATATCAAATGAAACTATAATCCTAGGAGACACAAATATCAACTGGCAAAGTCTTACCTCCAACTTCCCAATCAACAGCATAAACTTGCATAGTTTTACCCAACTTATCAATACTCCCACTCACGGCCTAGCTACATGTTCAGAATCTGTCTTAGACTGGATATTAGTTACTCAACCCCACAATTACTCCAATTCTGGAACCCTACCCAATATACTAAGTGATCACCTCCCAGCCTACACCTACAGGACACACTCTTACATAGCTAAAGCTCACTCCTACAAAGCATCCAGAAACCTTGCCCACTTTGACCAGAATAAATTCTCAAGCATTTTAAAAAACCTAAACTGGATTCCTCTAAACACACTTCCACTATATGAAGCAGTTAATTACTTTAATAATCTCTTCATACATACACTCAACAGTCTAGCCCCTTTATGTGTCAAGCGAACAAAAGTAAATCACGCCCCATGGCTAACAAAAATAACCAAACAATGTACCTCCAAAGAGACAAAGCGTGGAAAACTTGGCATAAAGATAGAACACAACAAAACAAAACCAGCTTCAAACAATTAAGAAATAGAGCCAAAAAACTAGTAATACAACATAAGAAAAAAATATTTCTCCTCTAGACTAAAATCCCTACAAAATAATCCTAGGAAATTCTGGAAATCAGTCTCCAGCCTTCTTAACCCTGGCACTATTCAGAATCCATCTCCTACGCCAGACAAGACTCCTCAACAAATCTCCCACAACTTCAATACCCAGTTCATTACCACCATTCAAAACTTAATCAAAGACTCCCCAACAAACCCAAGCCCACACTCCCAAAAAGCAGATAACCCCAAACTAACTGGCAACTCTCCTGCTCTTCCTGACAATTCCAATACTCCCACAAATCACTCATTCTCTAGCCAACCAATACCCACATCCCTTATATGTAAGCTACTTAAAAAGCTAAAACCATGCTCTCTTTCTGCAGATAGTCTTCCCCCAGAATACTTACAGCTAGCAGCAAATGCAATTTCATACCCAGTAAGTATTCTTATTAACCACTCTATTACAGAAGGCTGTGTTCCACATTTATGGAAAAAATCTATTATCACTCCCCTACATAAAGGTGGAAAATCTCATGACCTCTCTAACTATCGCCCTATTTCTATACTTTCTGCTTTATCCAAAATACTTGAAAAGTGTGTACACATACAATTACTCAAGTACCTTACTGACAAGCTTCTGTCTCCCACTCAACATGGTTTTCACCCACAACACAGCACTACCACAGCCTTACTTTCCTTCACCGATACTGTCAACAAAGCCTTAGATGCAGGTCACCCTAAATCAGTAATCCTGCTCGATTTATCTAAGGCTTTTGACACAGTATCACATACTAAAACTTTGACCCAATTGACTAAGCTTGGCTGTGGCCCTACATACCTCCAATGGTTTACATCATACCTTAAAAATAGACAACAATCTGTAAAGTGGCAAAATGCTCAATCCAGTTACTTGTCAAACAACGTAGGAGTCCCACAGGGTTCCATTCTGGGTCCATTACTTTTCAGCATCTTTATCAATGACCTCTACAAAGTCACACAACTAGGTAAAATTATCCAGTACGCTGATGATTCAACTATAATCTCAGCCTCAAACAACTTCTCTGACCTACTCTCAGTTACTCAAAATGCCTTTACAGATATTGAATCTTAATAACCAAAAAGAAAGCACCCAAATCCAGGAACTGTGATACGAACAGTTTAATCACAAGAATAACGCTGAAAATTCACAACACGTTTTCGTCCTTGACTTCATCAGATAATATCACTCTGGTAAACTCACCTTAAATATGTTGAACTAATTACAAATGGCCAATGACAAAACTGATCTAATCAAACAATTAAAAAACAATTAAAACACATACATATATATAAATTTGTAATATTTACTAACACCACTGTGAAAATCATACCCAATAAATAAATATAAATATAAATAACTACATAAATATGTATAATATATATATAAATATGTATAAATAATTTATGTACCATTTCTAAAATCATGAAACATTATACTAAAAAACATATATAATGTACATTTAAAATATACCCAGAATGGTAAAACAATACTATAATTTGGCAGACCTCAATTTTAAAACTGGCTTAAGTGAAATCATGTCATTAAGACCTGGTATTCTATTGGCTTCTAATACAATTTGCCAGAATAATTCTCTATTCTACTAATGTTTCCCAATTCCCACCTCTAGGGTCCACTGACACACTTTCTAACACAAAAAATCTAAATGTTGCTGATTTACATACACCAGTGTATGTAATGGTACATAAATTGTTTATACATTTTTATATATATATTATACATATTTACGTAGTTATTTATATTTATATTTATTTATTGGGTATGATTTTCACAGTGGTGTTAGTAAATATTACAAATTTATATATATATATATATATATATATATATATATATATATATATATATGTGTTTTAATTGTTTTTTAATTGTTTGATTAGATCAGTTTTGTCATTGGCCATTTGTAATTAGTTCAACATATTTAAGGTGAGTTTACCAGAGTGATATTATCTGATGAAGTCAAGGACGAAAACGTGTTGTGAATTTTCAGCGTTATTCTTGTGATTAAACTGTTCGTGTCACAGTTCCTGGATTTGGGTGCTTTCTTTTTGGTTATTAGTGAATATTTGGCACCTGCCTTTCTTCTAGATATTGAATCTTGGCTAAACAATTCTCAACTTCTACTAAATGCCAAAAAAAAAAACTTCTATTACTCTCATCAAAAGCACCAGACATAGACTTTAAATTTTATGCTAAATACAGAACTGAAATATGAAGTAAAAACTGGAAGCCACAGAAAGCCAGGATAACCAGTAATCCACAAATGTTTATTGATAAACCACAGGCTAAGCGCTTTCGGTATCAATATCAATACATTTTGTCAGAGTCTCTGTAATGGAGCCCGCTGATGCCACTATTGGTCGTAATGGTGGATCACACATGTTTGAGTGTAATTTAGGTATTCCAAAGATCCTTGGAATGGTAGGTTCTTTCACCATTAAAAAGTTGTGCAAATCCATTGAAATATGGTCGGACAACAAAAGTTCATCAAGCACAACCCAAATGCCTCCATACGCAATGTTTATTTCATTTAAGGATACACTGCTGTAAACATTGGTGTTAAGCAATTTCAACATCCTACCTTGATAGTCCAAGTTATACATAAAAATTAATCCACCCCCTTTGTCCGGACGCATGCACTTAATGTCTGTGTCCTGGGTAATAGCTGTTAATACGGATTTCTCCTGCGAGGACAAATTCAAAAATTGCCTGTTATTTTTAATTTGTAATTTGTCTCTCATTTAAATAGCATAAAGGTACACATAGGGCTGTGTTTTAAAGAATATATATCAATGTAAGGGAATTGTGTAATTTGTCTTTAATGTTCTAAGTTGTGGGATCACATGATTGATCCTGAGAGATGTGTGAGTGAAGGTGTGTCTTTTTTACTTTGATTTTTAACAGTATTTGAACTCACATTGCTTTTGTAAAGTCAGGTTCTAAAGATGTCTTTTTTACAAGATGAAAGCGCTTAGCCTGTGGTTTATCAATAAACGTTTGTGGATTACTGGATATCCTGGCTTTCTGTGGCTTCCAGTTTTTACTTCCTATTTTATTTTTGACTGGAATTGGTGTGTTTCATGTTTGGTATACAGAACTGAAATAGAACAGTAAAATCTGCCAAACTACTGGGCATTAAAATTGATAATAAACTCACCTTTGAAACACATATCCTCAACACAATAAAGAAAACACACTTTAAACTTGGCAAACTCTATTGCCATAAGCTTTACATGGACAATGACACCAAAACAAAGCTAGCAAGCACCTTACTAATCCCTACCTTACTCTATGGTAGCACCATCTTTACTAACCTCCACTCCTCTCTCAGCAACAAGCTCCAGTCCTGCTAACTATAAAACAGCAAAATTTGCCTTAGGAAAGGCAAACCATTCACACCATTGCCAGGCAATAAATGAACTGAACCGGTTGGATTTCCCTAATTATCTTTGTTATACCCAACTAATGCTAGCCCACAAACTAATTTATACACCAAATAAATGTCCAGCACTGTCATCAATACTTCTAAGTTATGTCCCTGCACACACTCTTCGATCCTCCAGTAAATCACTTCTAAATGTAACCAAGCCAAATAAAACTGCTGGGCAATTGCTAAAAAATGGAACTCCCTACTCTCCTATATTACCCAAATAGACTGCATAAAGAAATTCAAAGTAACATTAAAAACATATCTCCTTGACAACCATGAATGCCAATGTCAATCAATAAAGCCACCATAAACCAGGGCTGCTTAATTCGTAACCCAGCTCCATAATCAAAAAAAGAGGGGAAAAAAAGCCTACCCTGATAGTATTAGCTCTATCACTGTTGTGTTTTACTTTTTTTGTCATGTGTCATGAGATACCAAAGGAAACACCTCAATCTCCTTGTACTACAATACCAATGGCTACCTAAGGTTTTTAATTCATATTAATAAGTTGTTCATTGTATGTAAATATTTTTTACATTTTTTCTCTTCAAACTATATCTGTAAAACCTTAAACCTCTGCTTACTGTTGCCATTTATTTGTATAACATTTTTTTACTTTACTTCTTTTACTTTTATTGTTAATTGCGGAGCTTTTCTCCTCGGGCCTCCACTGAAAATGGGTCCCCAACCCAGTGGACTTTCCTGGTCAACAAATGTCAATAAATAAATCAATAATAATAATAAATAAAAGAATAAGACAACATACAGAAAACAAACACAGTTACATCAGAGTTCAAAATCACAGGAAATATTTTAAAACAACACTGCAGGACAGTCTCAAATAAATACAGAAAACATTAAGCTAATCTTTACTATATTCCTATCCATATCTAAGAAAGATACTATGCCCTAAGTCTTACTTACAGCCAACACACAGGCAGAAGTGTTGAGTGGATGTTTCTAGGTCCAAGACAAGATACAAAATGCCCAGTCTCTCTCTCAGAGAGTTCTTAAGTTAATATCACATTTTACTGCTCGGTTAGCTTGGGTGACATCACTCTTTGTCACCTGACTTCAGTTCCTAGGCTAAACAGAAACTTATAGGATTTAACACCTCTGTGTTTGAAATACATATCTCTCAGAACTGTGCAGCTGCTAGGAAGTCATAAAGCAATAAAACACTTTTTTACATTTTAAACCTAGCAACTACTTCTCTCCAAGACAATAGAAAAAACTTCTAGCTCTAGACATCCTGTTTCCTTTGTGCATTGAACTAACTTTTATAGCACATCATAAAGCACTTGGTTTCAACTTATTTTCTTGAGGTTTTGTAAGTTAATCTTCTATGTTCCAGCAGGGAATGCTGTGGTTACATTCTTAAAGCTCAGTACATAACATACAGTTATGTATAAATCATATTAATATACGCAAATGACATAGAATTATTTACAAAATTCCAGACAGCTGGGCTGGCAGTGTCACAATCCTATATCTGCTGTACATCTGTAAGTCCAATGGCCCCACCTAGACTAGAACTAGCGACCTAAATCTTCACCAATAGATAAATAAAACACAGTGGAGGGGCAGGTATATAATCCAGCACCTTCCTAACCTCTCAAAATAACTTCCCCTGTACATTAAGCAGTGCAACTCACTATCTTCCTTTAAACATAACCTAGACAATGGGATTTTACAAATTTACTCTGGGATTGAATGGTACAGCCCTGCTGGGGAAAGGAGGTGCAGCCTGAGGGAGGGAGTACTGGCAAGGCACAAATGGTCATAAGATTTAATGGACCTGGACTACGACTCCATACTGTGCATATGTGCTAGCATACATTTTCATACCTGTGTAGACATAGGGAATATCTAGCTAAATAGTAACAGCACATTCTTAGTGCCTGCACAGGTGCCATTACCATCTGCTTAGGTGTTTCTTATGTCAATACAAGTGGTACTCTGAACAGGGTAGACATTATACACACACAAATCTATTTGTCTTGTGAGCATCTCACCAAAAAAAAAAAAAACAGTCCGTGTTTCCTATGGTTACAACAGGAAAGTGTAGCAGGGGCAAATAATACCAGGGTTTTAAAGGGCTGAACTGACATTCCTCAGAGTGCAGTTTACACTGCTCAGATGTCTATTGCAGCCTTTTTTTTTTTATTTACTCACTTTGTATATCACTATACACTCAATTTACTGTGTGTGGGTGCACCTACTTGTGCACCCACTTGTGTGCTCTGCACAGAATGCTGCGCCAACTGCTGCACATCCACACAATTAGAGTATATGAACTGGGGCCACAATACTTGCTGCCCATTTCCAAGCAAGCAGGCCTTACACAGAACACATACCGTCTGTGAATGCCACTCTCTGTGTCAGAGCTCAGTAATGTTTCTAGATACATCTGACTCAAATCCAAACATGCACATACTACCTACAAACATTACAGGGAAAATCTCAAAGAAAGTCGCCAGTCAGGAAACAAACAAACAAAAAAGCTTTGTAAGGCACTCCCCACATAAAACAGCATCTCTAAAGAAGAGGAACATTGTAGTATTTGGGATGTCCAGCTTGGTAACAGCTTTTGATGTTGCAGGTTGTTTTAATGTCAGTCTAAGTGCAAATACACCCCTTCATGTGTGTGAAATTTAGGGGCAGTTACATTATAATTATATCACTCTTAAAAGCAACTGCTTTATTGGCTACAGCACAATTAAATACAGCATGTTATATGATCAGTTACCATAACCACCCCTGTTGCTGTACGAAAGGTCAGCATGGTGAAATTCAGAATCTGTTTCTGATGTCTGATGTTATGACAACCTTTACAGGGACATGGAAGAGCTGCATTTATGACAGACGATGATAGATGATATATATATTGTTTCAGTACTGCATGCTTTTTTTGTATGCAAAACAAACAGAAATGCTTACTTTTTTTTTGCAAGTCATTTTGAATCTCATCTTTCCAGACTGGTTCTACATTCTAGACTGATATAAGGACACAGTTTCTCACATAAACACCTATAATGCTGCTACATTTATGCAAAAGTTTGTGTTCACAAGCTGTAACAAAACATTAAACAAGTGTGCCTTGACGTTAGTGGATAACTGCCCCACCCTAGCCCACAAACAGAGGAGTGGACCACTGCTCATAACTATAATTAACTACTAACCTGCATGAGTTGCCACAGAGCCTTCTCGGTTGCTGTTCTACATAAAGTACAGCGACACCTCATGAATTATAGTATCTGTGTAAGAAAGATGAACTATTGCTTCTCTGAGCACCTCTTTGCGATACAGGCCACCCCATTCAGGGCAGATTTATGCCTGTTACTTGCCACAACACATTCCACTGCTATATGACATTGAACTAAAAAAAGTGGGCACTGAAAAGGGACATTTCCCTCTGTACTGTACTCCTCATAGTAAAACATTGTACTAAAATATCAGAAGGCCTCTGGGTTCATGTTCAGTATACACATTTTTACTACAGCAATTAATTAACTTATTTTTAATTGGGTCGGGTAACGGTTGGTCCAAGTTCCAACGGCTAAGCATCCTGTTTACAGGAAAAATACAATGTGGTGTTTATATAGAGGATGTGGCAGTGGAGGTGGAGACAGAATTTGGCTAGGACCTCCCCCTGCTGTCTGCACAAGAGGGCATTAGGTACAGTTCATGGAGGAAAGGACAAGGACTTGTACTGCATTTTCCAACACCCTAAACTGAGATGTTCTCAATTATGTTACTATTTTTTTTATTTTTTTAGTGATTATGTTACTATGTTTTTATTTAAAATTTTCTATAAAATATAAAACAACCAGTCCATCAGAGTACATAAGTGAATACAAAAACAGGTGTAATAAAAAGCTAACACACAAAGGACAATAAACGTAAACAAGCACACATTTAGCTTTAAAGCATTCAGAAACATATTTATCCTGTTACTAAAACAACCAACAGATACAACATTCTTCCTTATAGCTATAATACTGGTCTCACCCCAAACTTCTTCAGGCAAACCAGCACCTTAACAGCTACTTCCAGACTGTGAGAAAGTGGGGCGGGCTGCCAGAAACTGCTGCTGTGAGGCCTGGACACACTGAACTGAGACAGCTTTTTTCTCCAGTGCTGTTGCCATGAGAACTGAAAATTGAAATTTACCTAACCGGGAAAAGCCGAAAAGACAAAGAAACCAAGGAATTTCTGGTGATGGTGGCACTGAAGAACAGAGATGTTCTGGAGAATTTAGAAGAAAATTTTACAAGGGGCACGGTACATCTGACAGCTGAATTATATGTGGGATGAATTTTCTAACGTCTTTGGCCTTTAGGATAAAGACATTCATGCTGTTCAATCTATTATGGAATGGACAGATTTATGCCTTTCCTTTAACCCAGAAAAGGGATGCTGCAAAGTCTGAACTTAAAAAAAGTTACTGCACCGTAGAATGACTTTTGTGTAAAAGCTTTCACTAAACAGGCACAGGATTTTTTTCAGTCAAGAAATAAAAGCTCTCGATACTTAAAACATAATGAATGTTCTCTGAAGAATAGGAGAAACTACGGCTGTGAGAAGGGGAAAAAGTAGCAAATGGGACGCTGTCATATTCAAATTGTGTTATTTTTCAAGGACAGCAAACATGCAATTGGTAATTAATGGCAGCCAGAAGCTTTACTACTCCTGTGAGGGACAGGAGTATTTGATCTTGCGTGTCCAAAACGATGGTGCAATCAGAAGTTGTAACTGCTATGTGAGAGGAAGCCAGCCTGCTGACATGCATGTCTCTTGCAAAGAACATTCAAAAGCAAATAAAATGAACACCAGTCAAAACTGCAGCAGTGGTAACTAGAACAGAATTACCAAGTGGGTAGGTAAATGATACTTTCTAAAAAATGGCAAAACTGTCTCAAAGCTTTGGTAAATATCAGTATTGTCAGGCAGACTATATACAAAGAAAACAACAAGGCCATGACACAAGCAAAAGTTGTCAAAATGTGTATAGTGTGCTACAACAATGACTATATACATCCTACATGAAAAAATGTGCTGGGGCTCCAAGAAATATACTGACATGAACTGATGTGTGACATCTGTAAAAAATATGATGCGATCTGGAGAAAATAGCTAAAGTAAATGATACAATATAATATTCAAAAGACATCAGGGCAACCTGCCACCCATTCAGAAAAGCACACACGACGTGCTGAAAAATTTTCACTTGTCAAAAATATTCTTTCCTCAGGGAAAAAGGAAGTTGGGATATGTGCCCTTGTCTCCAGGTACAGTGACTGAAGGTGATTACATGAAGTGAATAACACTGATGCCGTGGTTAAAAATGTTATAAGCAGTACACAAACATCATATATACAGACAACTGCAGTTTAAAATAATTATTGATGACAATGCCTCCCTTCATGACTAACAACTCTTTCCATAAGAAGCACTCTACTTAAATCTCACATTCTAAGACTTTTTGCGGTATCAGTGTATTAAAAAAATATAGTCTCCAGTCTCACATGCCAAAATTCTAAATACAACTGGATAACTGACTTATTTTCCCCAACAAGACAATAGTTTAATACTGCAGAGGGTTTTTTCACAGCTAAAGAAAAGAGAAAAACAAAGAAACACTCACGTTTTATCAAACATACCTGCCCATGTTCTTTGTTTAAAGCGTTTAGTTTTACATTTGATTTACTGGCAGATATTAATCTGTGTACATGCACACACTTTTCTGTCAGTGCAGCCAGCACCAGATCTGCAAAAAATCTACAACTGCTGCTGTCTAAAGCAACTGCTGGAAGAAAATATGTCCACTGGCAGACAGCCCCAATGACTTTCTGAATCAAGATATGGCTATAATTTGCAAAAGTTACAAAGTACTTGTTCCTTAAGAATGCACACAACAGGTAATGCACTTACTGGGCAAACTGTTGCATTTAACCTGCAAAGAAAGTAAAAATTATAAGAGACAATCACATGATTCCTATTAAAAGAGCACACAAGGTCAATCATTTTATGTAGTCTGCAAAAATGAAGTCTGTTTTTACAATAGAATGCCAGATGGAAAAAGTTTTCAGATCATGACTTGCAAATGACAAATTGCCAATAAGGATGAATGCCAGTATTTTTTCTTTATAAAATATTTGGTCAGAGTTTTTACAGTCTTGTTTTTCAGTTTTTGTAATAGCAGTCTACGTGGTCTCATACCACCTTTAAAAGGTTGTAGTGTTTAGCATGTTTTGCAATACAAGAGCTGGAACCCACCCCCAGTGCGAAGGGACTCCTGGTCCCTCACGGTCCTGTTAGACTTTTGCATTCCTCTTACCCAGCACTGCTAGAGGTTCCAAGAGTGCGGCTACAGTCTTCTTTGTGGTGCTCATTTTATTTGACATTGGTCACCATGCCTTTAGAAACCCCCCACCTGAAAGTAGGTGGGGGAGTCAAATGCGTGCGTGCACACAGAGACACACACACACACACACACACGCACACACACACCAGCGTGTACACACACACACACACACACACACACACACACACACACACACACACCAGCATGTACACACACACAGGCACACACGCGCGCGCGCACACCAGCGTATATACACACACACACACACACACACACACACACACACACACACACGCGCGCATGCTGGATTTAAAAGGTCACAGCAGTAACATCCGTTTTGATTTTAGTTATTTGAGCATTTATTTACTTGTTTGTTTGTGTCTTTCGGCCTTTCCCAGTTAGGGGTCACCATGGTGGAACTCCAGTCCGCTAATGATTGGTAGTTGATTTTTACGTGCCGAGTTACCAGCCCTGATGCACAACATTCAACAAAGGTACGCCCATTCACGCATGTCTCCACGCAGAAGACGCTCTAGCTGAGAATCGAACTGGACAGCGTCTTACTGTGAGGCGACAACGCTACTGCAGCGCTACCACTGCGGATAAGTAATAAAGTTGATTTATAACCACATTTGTTTATTCAGTTACTATGCACAGTATGCACTTCAGTGTTGATTTTTTTTTGTTTGTTTTTTTTTTTTTAAATGGTGTTTGGCTTCAACTACCTTAACAAACTTGAACTTAAGTTTTTGCACCTGTTCTTACACAAACTGCTTTGAGGTGTTGTAATTGTTTTCTTTTTTTTTCTTGGAGACCTACTTTGAGATACTTCCCATTATATTTTAGGTAACAACTGCTAAATAAGTGCTTGCTTCAATCACTTAAAGTCAAGGGCAGCTAGGTACACACAAATTATGCACATAAACAGTCACTCCTGATTTCAATGGGTTCTGTGTTAACTTGGTGAGTTCAGAAATGCTTTGTTAACTTTCCATGGAAAATCAGCCTATTACCCATGACAACATGCAATAATGAGGAAGATGTTGTTTCCCCTTTCTAACTACAGATGAGAAAGACATGTTTTATAAAGGAAAAAATGGCAGCACTCATGTTAATCTGCACGAAGATTATGCACTTTTGGATGGATACCTTATTTCTTTAACATTTTACACTACACTTTCAAAACAGACAACTGTCTAATGGCTCCATCTAGGAAATAATAGTGGGAAAAAGTGTTCCTCTACTTCTGAAAAGGTTATTTTTTACAATGGCCGTAAAGCCAGCTATCACTGTTACTTGCAAAGTTATTCTTAATATTTGGCAAAGTGCAGAAACAGCTATATTACTAAAACAACTAAATAAATAAATAAACAATACGAATTGCTATCTCACTGAAATCAGTGAGTACCTAATTTCCGGTTTTCAGTCATCAGTTTAAGAGGGAAGTGACATTAATGGTACAGAGTCTGCAATTATGCCATCATGTAAAAACACAAGAGAAACTGGCCAGATACATGATGATTTTACAACTATGAATAGCTTTAGTGAATGTTTTTGAATGACTACACCTGTTTTTACTATCAAGATTGCCGTGTTTTTTTTTTTTTAGACAGGTGAAATAACTATTGTAAGCATTCAGAAAGACAACGTTTTGGAGTGATCAAAAGGTGACGGAAGTTGCAACTCAACAGTGTTCTACACCATTTCACAAAAGAAATGAGTTCAGAGTTAAATGATCATAGCAGTTAAACAAAACAATTCTCAAACCACATAAGGGGCTCTGTAATTTTTTATTAAAAACTTGTCAGTGTGAAATTTTGATGACAGTCTCCCTTTAAACACTGGTCAAATGTTTTACAACTGTTTATTGCCTGCGTCTTAGAAACCTCAATATGCACTGTCTGGCTTATCAGGTAAATTTTCTATGGTACAAGCTAGAAAAATGACAATCATGATGAACAATAAGCCTTTGTTTTCAGAATTCACATAACGATAGACATTTGTTTGACCATGAAACATAAGAATTAGAATTTACTCATTTCACAGTATGTATTCTGCAGCTTGAGGGGCCTGTGTACAGATAAACAGAAAAGAAGGCAAATGTAAACACAGACAGAACACAGCTATTCATAAGACTTTGAAGTGCATACAAATGTACACATTAATTTTATCTGGACAGTTTCATGTAAACTCTGGCATCTCCTACACCAACAGACACCTCTTTCTCTCTTCTGTCACATTTATAAAAAAACATCACTACAGGAAAAAAAATTAAATCATTTTTACAGATCAGGTCTCTGTATATGCTCTTTTATTAACAAAGTAACACAGAAAAGCAACAACATACAAACAGAAGTGCACTCATGAACACTTGTTGGACACAAAATGTTGTAGGTGAAGAATCAGGTAATGGAATTAAATTCTACTAATTAAAAACAAAAATGTAAGCATTCTTAACTGTGGTCTCATTTTCTGCTCTACTAGTATTAATACTAACTATATGCCTTTATGTCATTCACTTAGATGTAATAATAAACAAAGACCTATTGGACACAATCTGCAGTTTGCTAAAATTAATCCTTCATAAGATTGCAAAATGGAAGCTACAAAACAAACCCAACTACAACTATAAGATACAACCTTGGGTTGTATAAATGTAGCGCCAAGATTACGCTTCAACACTGGGGAAAAAAGCTTGTCAACATCTTTCCCAGCATGAGACCTGATTGTAACAGGACTTGAGGATTACATAACAATTGTTAAACACCTCCTAAGTGCTAGTATAATCAAGTCTAATACTGGGGACTACCACTAGACAACAATGGCTGACAAACAACAGTGACTGAAGATAAAATAACTTTGACTCTGCTTGCTATTCATGCCTCTCAACTGTCCCCGTGTTTGTGTCATATTTTTGGCCTGCTCCACAATTTTCTTTTTGTTAAATCCCTCAGGATTACAGTCAGTCAACAGTGGCAGACATTGCAGTTTCATACTTCTAATTATTCAGAAAAATACATAATGCAACAACAGGCTATGTACCAGTAACTTTTAAGTGAATAACAGCTACATTTAAAGACTGCCTCTGATTTTGACCCCTTATCCCCCCACCATTATTTTTGCATTTGCCTATGATTCCTGAGAAAATAAGCCGAGGGATACATCTGTCTGTTTGACAGCACTAAGTACTTTACTAGCTTTCAAAGTCAGTAAAACACTTATCAGTCCTACACCCTGTCCTTTTTATAACTGGCAGTGCATGAAACAGATAAAGCTCTAGTCGTAACCCTTATATGTTGCACATGGACACCAAGATTCCCTTCTTCAGATTTGCTGTTGAGGTGAATTTCTTGGCATCTATGTCTCAATCATAGAATAAGCTGGTTATGATCACCAACTCAATAATCCTCTGTGTTCAAGTTAACCAGACTGGGGCACTGTGTCACGCAGCTGGACCATAACATAACTGCTAAACATTAAAGAAGCCATCTATCCTACCTCGTTGTATGAGTATACCCCCCCCCCAAGTAATGCTCTTAATTTTTTCTGCATTTTTCTTCCTGCTGCATTATTTAATTATTTTCTGCATTTTTCTTCTTGCTGCATTATGGTCTTAATGGTGGCAACATGACAGCAGCAATATAGCACTTTAATCCAGCGGCCAATAACTACAATGGAAAGGAGTGCCAGTATTTTAAGTTCACATTTAACCAACTTCTAATTCTGAAGTACTACTGTCATGGCTTTTAAAACATTCAGGTTACAAACTGGGGTGGGGATAAGATGCTGAGGTGAGGGGGCAGTGGATGAGGTCAGAAGGTGAAGTTCAGTAGCAAGGAAGATTGTGAGATGTTCAAATATTGATTTATTAGGCAAACATAAGGGGAAACACAAAACAGGTGCAAGAGGCAGCACAATTTGAGGAATCCTGGTGTACATTAAGGAGAGAGTAAAAACTACTATCAAGTGGCTATGGTACACCTGGGGCTTCAACAAATCATGTGACACTGTTCCGCAATAAAGGCTGGTTGGGGAGATGACAGGTAAGACCTGAGGACCATTGCTGGCAAGAGAAGACATGGAACTGGGTGGCAAAGGCAAACAGAAAGCAGGGTGGTGTGACAAGAGTTCATATTAGGCCAAATACTATTTAGCACACTTCTGTTTGTATAATTATATGAGCAGACAGCAGTGAGTTTGTTTGTTTTTTTTTTTTGAAAATGTGAAAATGGGTAAACAATTAGATGTGAAGGTAGAAAGCCTTCAACAAAACTTGGAAAAGTTATCATGGATTTATAAGTGGCACGCAGAATTTAAAGAAATAGCAAGTTGTATACATTTCATGGGAGGTGGGAATCCAGATATAAAACTCGTACTGGGGAATCTACAGAACCACTGTTCCCAGGTCACTCATAGGTAATGGATGAATGAATGAATAAAAGACCTGACAGACAGAGTGCTACAGCTGAAGTCAGTAAAGGAATATGTGCCATAACAGTGGAACAAAGTCAACTTTCTGGTCCAACTTACACACTAATTACAAAGCGAAGGCAAAGCCTGCCATGAACCCATTCCATTAATACCCTTTGAACTGGAAAAACTACTGCTTCCTCAGAACCTTGTGCAAAAATGTATTAATAAAGCAAAAATACATGCAGCCTCTGAGCCTGCAGAGGACCTAGCTGATTGCAGAGAGTCCACCCATTTGTTCCTTAAAGAAAGAGCGCTAATGACATCACAGCTGTTAGTTACCCAGGCAATTGCCTGTCCTGCATCCTTCTGATGGACTGCAGCTGACCACCGAACAGCTGATATATATAAAGTATGCAGCAACAGCAGCTACGCAGAAAATACACAAAGTAATGTCGAACTGGCAGGAGGCCAAGCAGACAATTAACTCATTAAAGAATGAACTGAAGGACCAGAAAGGACTAAAGCTGGGGAGATGGGATGAGAAACAGCGGACAGAAAAGGAGGGGGAACTGATAAGGGGTGGTCAAAGACAACTTAAAAGGCTAAGAAGGAAAAATAAAGGAAAGATACAGGAGATAACATCTGACAGAAGGAAAGGACCACTGATATCTAATCACAAGAACTAAGAAACAAGTGAGGGTTCTAAGAAAACGAAGTGCCGGAGACAGTAACTACCTCCCTATCAAAGGTACGAGACACAAAACTGGGGTACCTGAACAGCGAAAAATAAAACTGTAACAATCTCCAACACAGTAAATTGCAAAACTTGCTGTTATAAGACTAAACTTGTTTTTATCGAGGGGAGCTTTGCCTCTCTACCCTTAAACATGGGGAATTTTTACCAACCCCATACTCCTGCTGACTGTACATATAAAACACAACCTTGAGGTCACTACACCTCAGAATAGGGGAATACTCACGTCACTTACCTCAGAATAGGGGAATACTCACGTCACTTACCTCAGAATACGGGAATACTCACGTCACTTACCTCAGAATAGGGGAATACTGACGTCACTTACCTCAGAATATGGGAATACTCACGTCACTTACCTCAGAATACGGGAATACTCACGTCACTTACCTCAGAATAGGGGAATACTCACGTCACTTACCTCAGAATAGGGGAATACTCACGTCACTTACCTCAGAATAGGGGAATACTCACGTCACTTACCTCAGAATAGGGGAATACTCACGTCACTTACCTCAGAATACGGGAATACTCACGTCACTTACCTCAGAATAGGGGAATACTGACGTCACTTACCTCAGAATATGGGAATACTCACGTCACTTACCTCAGAATACGGGAATACTCACGTCACTTACCTCAGAATAGGGGAATACTCACGTCACTTACCTCAGAATAGGGGAATACTCACGTCACTTACCTCAGAATACGGGAATACTCACGTCACTTACCTCAGAATAGGGGAATACTGACGTCACTTACCTCAGAATATGGGAATACTCACGTCACTTACCTCAGAATACGGGAATACTCACGTCACTTACCTCAGAATACGGGAATACTCACGTCACTTACCTCAGAATAGGGGAATACTCACGTCACTTACCTCAGAATAGGGGAATACTCACGTCACTTACCTCAGAATACGGGAATACTCACGTCACTTACCTCAGAATAGGGGAATACTCACGTCACTTACCTCAGAAGAGGGGAATACTCACCTCACTTACCTCAGAATAGGGGATACTCACAATAGCATCAGACATATACTTCCCCCACATTTGCCACTGCAGCCTTGATATTCGAATTATCGTAATTTCAGTCTTCACGATCACAACAAACAACAGAAGAAAGAAAGAGTACAGGACTAGGAATTCACCAGTAGGATGGTAATCTTTCATGGTGAAAACATCACACATTCATAAATTCATCCAAAGTTCTGAATCCCATACCTTCCCACAAATGTTGTTCTCTGTACTGATTGTTCACTGTTGCTCTTTCTCAATAATATGACAAAAGGCATAAAATCATCACTCAAAGGCATCGTCCTTCAATAATTTAACTGCTCCTCTGTAAATTTAGACTTCTAAAGGTGTGCAAGACTGGGGGGGGGGTTGGTTGAGGGGCACATGAGAGGATTTAGATGCACAGTAATGCAGCATGTGTGGTAGTTGTTTATCTTTTCTTTCCTACAAGATAAAAGTAAACTACTTACCTGTGCCAAGAAACAGACGACGTTACATCCCTTATTGGTTGGTTGTGGTTTAAAATTACCTGTACAGTGTTAAGTGGTATCAATTAACTGTTTTAAATCTGGGGTTTGAAAACCAGTGTTGAGCACTATAAACCACTTAGGTTTTTAGCTGTTTAACTTGGTTAAAGATTGCTTAAAATAATTATGTTAACGTTTACAACTGCCTTCCTGCATGCCACATTAAATGCCTGTGCACTGCTTTTGGTTGCCAAAACCCAAACTAGAATAATGTTTATGTTTTTGTCTGCAAACCATCTCAAGCAATGTTTCTTTAAAGCACTCTGTCCCTTAAAGGACACAGAACTTGAAGTGAACTGCTCTGTATCAACACTATACATGTTATAATAATATAATACATAATGTTACACAGTAATATATACATAACATATGAACACTGAAGAAATGTAACACAAATTGACATTTAATGCATTTAAGAATCTTTCTTGCAACTTCTGAAAATGTTATTGTGACCCGACACAGTACTGTTTAGAACAGAGAGTTTGATTGCCTTAACCGATTTATCACAGGAGCAGTTCTGAATACTACGTTTCTAAACAGAGTAGTCTACTGGGTTTATTTTGGTTTAGAAGAAAGCAGAAAACACAAAGTACAGTTGTGTACACTTACCATAAATGTAGATGCTTGAGTGTATTCACTGTTGCAGTCAGGGTTGCCAGATTTGCAGACCCCCAGGTAGGGACAAAAAAAAAAAAAAAAAGGTCTTCGGAGACCCGGAGACTGAAGAGCAAAACAAAAAAAGGTCTTTAATGCGGAACACAGTTCCACATTAAAGAACTGAGCTCACTCAGTAACTCTGCACTAAACACGGAGCTACTCGTGTTTAGTGCATTTCAGTTCGCATTAAACACGAAGCTCCGTGTTTAGCGATTTTGATTGGCCTGTATACGGCATATGGGCCAATCAAAATCGCTAAACACGGAGCTTCGTGTTTAATGCGAACACAAAACTCGTGTTTAGCAATTTTTGATTGGCCCGTATACCAGGTATACGGGACAATCAAAAAAAAAACAAACAAAGCGGAGGCTGGCCGGGATTTAAACCGGCAGGGCGGGACTCGGGATCAGGCTGCTGATCTCGGGACAGTCCCGCCCAAATAGGGACGTCTGGCAACCCTGGTTGCAGTCATCACACTTGGGTTATCTGCCTGCAGGAAGCCCTCAGTAGGCCCAAATACCAGAGTCCTGGGATTTCTACTTCGGATACTGTCACCTCTTCCATGATGTCAGGTCGTCAGGGGTATAAATCATGCAGCCAATGCCATTACACCAGTTATTCTTGCCCCAGGTGTCAGGAGCCCCCCAAATAGGAAGCAATTACATGGTGTGGAACATCTCCAGTAAAAAGTAAATACCATAGCCATAAGATATGGCCAAAAGGAGGACAGGTAGAAAGTATAGAAGAGTCAGGGGGCTGGAGGGAGGGTAACCAGGACTGCAACAGTAAATACACTTTACATTTATGGTAAGTGTGCACAATTGTACTATGTTCTTCATGTTTCACTGTTGCAGTCATCATACTCTGGTTGATTCCCAAAGCTGAGGAAGGGTGGAGGCAGTCAAGAAATAGTAGGGCTGGCTAGCAGGCCTTGTAAGACAGCTGTGGCAAATCCACCTCTGAATTTAGAAAAGAGAGGTAATTGGTAATGCTTGGTGAAGGTGTGTACCGAACTCCAGGTTGCAGCTTCCAGGATGTCCCTGGTAGGGACTCCCCTAAGAAATGATGTAGAGGTTGAGGTAGCCTTAGTGGAATGAGTTTTGATCCCCTGTGGGGTAGGTTTTCCATGGTGCTTGTAGCAGAAATGGATGAAGTGTGCTATCCATTTGGAAATGGTTTGCTTTGAAATGGTCTTGCCCTCTGCCCCTGTAGCAAATCTGACTAGCAGCTGGTCAGATTTTCTGAAAGGCTTAGTCCTATCAAGGTAGAACCTGAGTTGTCTGTGCATGTCCAAGGAGTGCAGGATCCTTTCCCCTTTATTCTAAGGATTAGGGAAAAAGGTTGGCAAATGGATGGATTGGTTTAGAGCCACACTGGATACCACCTTGGGCAAAAAAGATGGGTTAGTCCTGAGGGAAACCCTGTCAGCATGGAAAAGAATGAAGGGTTCCACAGCCATTAGTGCCTGTAGCTCAGACACTCTTCTTGCTGAAGTGATGGCTAGACGTAAGGCTGTTTTCCAAGAGAGAAAGTTTAACTCTGCTGTAGCAGCAGGTTCAAAAGGGGGAAGCATGAGCTTCTCTAGTACAAAGTTAAGGTCCCAGGCAGGGGTGGGCACTCTCCTTGGGGGTCTTAAATTGTTAGCTCCTCTCAGGAACTGTTTGACAGAGGGTGAGAAAAGAGAGGAGGCTCAGTATTATAATGAGCTGAGATGGCAGAGGCATGAATCTTAATAGAAGAAAAGGATAGGCCTTTGTGGAGCAGATCTGCTAGGTAATCTAAGATTTGAGGCAAGGTGGGCATGGCTGTGTCCTTTCCTTGAGAGTGGCTCCAAGAACAGTATATTTTACATTTTTCTGAATAGGATTTCCTAGTACTAGGCCGTCTGGCCTCAAGGATCACATCCAGCACCTGTTTGCTGAGGGTTGCTGGTGGAGTATTCAGGGAATAAGCTAGGCTGCAAGGTTCAGGGTTTGCAGCCGAGGATGCAAAATCTGCCCCTCCTGCTGTGACAGCAGGGAGGGGTCTGATGTAGGTGCCAGGGTGGCACTGCTGCCAGACTGTGGTAGGAGTGGGTACCAGTGCTGGTGGGGCCAGTCTGGGGCAATAAGGACTGTCCTTGGTTTGTCCTGTTTGATCTTGAGTAGTACTTTTGAGAGGAGGGGCAGAGGGGGAAAGGCATAAATTGACAGGTTTTCCCATGTAAAGGATTGGGCATCTACTTTCCATGCTTGACTGTGAGGATTTCTGGTGCAAAATCTGCTCAATTGATGGTTTTCGGGGGAGGCAAAGAGGTCCACCTCTGGTGTCCCCCACCTGTGGATTAGAAGTTTGAATGAGTTGGGTTCCAGTTTCCACTCGTGCGGGTCCAATAGATTTCTGCTTAAGTCGTCTGCCAGTGAATTTTGTTTGCCTGGCAGGAATTGAGCTTGCAGGTGCACTTGATAGCTCAAGGCTGTGTTCCACAGAGTCATGGCTAACCTGCAGAGTGGGTAGGAATGAGTTCCCCCCCTGCTTGTTTATGTACCACATAACTTTGGTGTTGTCTGTCTTTATCAAGAGTTGTCCTGGAAGGATAAGGTATTTGAAGGCTGCCAGAGCATTCTGTACAGCTAACATTTATTTTTGATTGATATGCAAGTGAATTTGTCCTGGGCCCCATTTGCCTTGAACGCATTTGCCTGCCATGTGAACCCCCATGCAGAGTCTGATGCGCCTGTTGTCAGGGTTTGGGTGGCGAAGGGTTGAGTGAAAGGAAGTCCTTTGTTGTGGTTGCAAGCCTCTGCCCACCAAAGGAACTCTGCCCTTAGACAAGGAATGATAGGAATAATTGTTTCCAGGTCCTGAGAATGTTGGCACCAGAGACTTTTTAAGTACCATTGAAGTTTCCTCATATGCAGTTTTGCATATGGAATTAGCAGAATACATGAGGCCATGAACCCCAGGGCTTGCAGTATTTTTCTTGCAGATAGCTGGGTTTTGGTGGCCAGATGTTTGAAGTAGTTTGTCAAATAAACCTGCTTTTCTGGAGTAAGGAATGCCATCTGGGAAGTTTTGTTCAAGCTTGCTCCCAGGAATACAATCTTTTGGCTGGGCACCAGATGTGATTTCTTTTCATTGATGGTGTACCCCACAGAAGTTAGAAGTCTCCTTACAAATGCCAGGTGATGAAGTAGCAATTCCTGACTGTCCGCCTGAATCAGACAATCGTCCAAGTATGGATAAATTAGAATATCTCTCTGCATGCAGTATGCAATGACTGGAGCCAGGCACTTTGTTAATACCCTGGGTGCAGTAGATAAGCCAAAGGGAAGTGTAGGAAACTGATAGTGCATAGAGCTTGCCCTGAAACGTGGATATTTCCTGCAAGATTCCTTTACGGGGATGTGCAGATAACCTTCTTTTAGGTCTAGGGTGACTAGCCATGAGTCCTTGGCTAGCATATGAAGCAGCTGTTGTAGTGTAAGCATTTTGAATTTTGGGACCACCAGAAAGGTGTTGAGAATGGACAGGTCCAGGATAGGGTGCCAAGAGCCCTCTTTTCTGGGCACCAGGAACAGTCTGGAGTAGAAACCCTGTCCTCTTTGCTCTATTGGAACAGGGTGAATAGCCCTGATACTGAGAAGTGAAAGTACTTGCTTTTGAGCCTCTGCCCACTGGTTTGGAGGAAGGTCTGGCAACCTGCTTAGGGTTGACAGTGAGTGGAAATAGAATCTGTATCCCTGAGATACAATGTTTAGACCCATCGGTCCTGGGTAATGGACATCCAGTTTTTTGCATGTAGGGCGAGTTTTCCCCTTAGTGGTGCAAGTACTTGGGCATGGCTGGGAAGGATGAAGGACAGGTCATTGTGAATTTTTTCCATAAGGGGGTGGATTACCACTCCCTCATTTTGAGGGGGGAGCACTCCATTGTTTAGATCTCTGCCTACCCTGAGACTGTAGCCTTGGTGGTCTGTTGCCCCTGGGTTTGGGCTGAGAAGACCTGGTAGGGACTGGAAAGGACCAGTTTTTGAAGGCCAATGCCTACTGAATCTAGGTGGCTGTACTTGTAAGAAATCTTTAACAGTTTGCATAGATTTAGCTTTTTCCTCCATCTTTTTAAGAACCTCTTCTGCTTTTGTGCCAAATAAACATTCCTGGTTTAATGGAGCATCTCGTAATTTTGCTTTGACATGGTCTGGCAAGATTTGTTCCTTCAGCCAGACATGCCTTCTCAGAACAGACCCAGTGACAGCAGCTATGCAAGATACTTCTAAGGCATCAAAACTACACTGCAAAGTATGTTTACTGACTTGGTTTGCAGAATGCAGTAACTCTTGTAAATCTTTATTTTCTGCAAAATCTGGAAGCAACAACATTTTTTATTTAATTAGTTCCATAAATGCTGCTGGTACTTCAACATGTGAAACTGGCAATTTAAAGCCCTGATGGCAGGAGTTGCAGAGGTATATACATTCTTGCCCGATCTGTCCAAAGCCCTCAAATCCCTGTCCAAATGGGTAGGATTTTTGGCTGTAGTAGCCTTAATACCTTTAGGTCCCTGGGAAATGGTGTCTGGAGCCACAGTGGGATTCTTAGAGAGAAATTTGTGAGAGTCAGGTACCCTGTAGTACCTGTCAGGCTTTCTAGGAGCTGGTGGTAAAGTATCAGGAGTAAGACTGGATTCCATGAAGACATCATCTACAATATCCAGGACAGGGGGGTATAGCTAGAGGCCTGTGTTGAGGCAAGTCTAAAAATTCCCTGAATCTCTTTTTGGACTGTGGGTAGTCCTGGCATTCCCAGCGGAAATGCTCTCTTAAGGTATGCAAGGTTTCACCAAAGGAAAATTCCTCTGGAGGGGAGGCAGAAGGAATGGAATCATCTGCATCAGAATCCTCATAGGTAGATAAGGGTATGTCCTGTTAATCAGAGGGATCAGAGTCATCGGACTCATGGTCTGTTGAATCAGAAGGGAAATAAATTCTTTGTCTTTTAGAGGGGGAAGGCTGGCTTCCCCTAATTAGAGTTATAAGGTCTTCAGTCATTCTAAGCATTTGTTTCTGTGGCATGGGAGCTTGAGCATGCACTTTGGACGTCAGTTTTCTAGGCGTAGTGCAAACTCTGGGCCTAAAAAACTTGGTCATTTTAGTCTGAAACAAAGTAGTCGGTTTAATACGAACATCGGAAGGTCGGAATACAGCCTCAGAAGCCGGTGCCTACACAGCGCCTCCAGACCCATCCAAAGTAGAGATATCTGCAGGTTCCATAATTGAAGAAGCATACCGGACTCCAAATGGGTTTCAGCAGAGGCCTACGAATCTGTAGAAGCGGGTATCAGGGGCTGCAAAGGCACCTCACGGAGTACCGGCAGACTGGCGACTAGCTTAACGAAAGCTCTGTCGGCAGTTTTGGACCTATACGGTCTGTCTCTGTTTTTATCCTTACGTTTTTTCGAAAGATCGGTAGTCGGATGGCTTACCAAAGCCATTTCGGAATATAGAGAACGAGAGCGAAAGAATTTAGCAACAAAGATAGCCTGACTACGAATAGTTTGGGTGTTAAACAAGGCACAACACCGACAGCGAGGGACGTCGTGGTCTGAGCCTAAACAGGTGATGCAGTAAGAATGAAAATTTCTGTGAGGTATTTGCTTTGCACAGGCAAGACAATTGTTAACTTTTTCTGACATCGGTTAGAGCAAGAAAAAAGAATCCCCAATGGGATCCTTAGCTTTAGAAGACTTCAGGTTTGAAACTCGAAAAATGAAAATTTCAGGTAGCAGCCTACTGGCACTTGCGAACTGCTTCTGCTTTGGGCTCCCGTGCGGCAAGAAAAGCTGATGTAATGGTGTCGGCTGCATGCTTTATACACCTGATGACCTGACGTCATGAAAGAAGCGACAGCATCCAATGCAGAAATCCCAAGACTCTGGTATTCGGGCTGACTGAGGGCTACCTGCAGGCAGATAAAACAAGTGTGATGACTGCAACAGTGAAACACGAAGAACATCAAATGTTTAACAAAAGTAGAACTTAAAAAAAAGCTCACACTTTTTTTGCACTTTTTTAAAAATATATTATTCTTTAGGGAGCTCTGTGCACATATGTGCAATATGTACACACATACCTCTCAACAGCTATGATTTACAGATACTGGTATGATTTTGGCACTCAGATTTAGACTTGTTCTGCTGGGATTTATGATGTTCCTCAAAGTCACACCTGTTTATGGAAACATACTTTGCTAAATACATAGGTAGCATTGTTACCTCACAGCAAGAGGTTCTCCCGTTCGGTTCTCGGCTTGGATTGGGAGTGCCTTGTGTGTGGAGTCTGCATGTCCTCCCCACGGTTGGGTAGCATTCGAAAGACATGCATGCGTAAATGGGTGTACCTTCGTTGAAGGTTGGGCGTCGAGCTGGCACCTCAGCATTTCATAAAAATCTACTGCCAATAATTAGCGGACCGGAGTTCCGCTGTGGCAACCCCTTACCAGGAAAAAGCTGAAAGACAAACAACAACTTTGCTAAATACATAAACTAAGCCTATACAACAATTCACAACGCTGAGCTGTAAAAATAAATAAATAAGAAGAAAGCCCTCCTCTTTCTGAGCCTTTGCTATGATTTTAAAGGCTGTTGCTATGATTTCACTGCTCAGAGGTTGTGTACACAGACGTGTATATTATATACACTGTAAATACGAGTAAGAAACATGAGAGTGAGCTATTTCATCCTCTATTTATATGGCAATGTTTACTATATAAAATGCACCGTTTATGATGTTTGCATCTAAATTGCCTTCATCCAACTAACCTTGTAAAATGGCCTTATCTGTCTCTGTTTAACACAAATACTGGATAACACACACAGTAATTAGATTTGTTTTTGCAACTGTTGGTAACTTGAACTCAAGAGTTACCTGTAAACATGTGTCGCACATCAGGTACAAAAGCTGGTCAACAGTTTATATATGAAAACATTCAAACTAACCCACATTCTCACAATTCACTCCATCATCAATAAACTCTCTGACTGTCCAAGCATCTCCTCACTTGTGTCACTCTATACCCCTGCCCGTCCTCTCAGGAGCTTTGACCAACACCTGCTTCAAATACACAAACCTAACAAATCTGCAGGACAGAATCTTTACATCTATTCTCCCACCATCCAATGGAACAAGCTTCCCTTGACCATAAGAAGCATACCCAAGACCTATAAATTTAAGAACTCACTCAAACAATACCTAATCAACTTTAGGGTATGTCCCTGTAATCTCCCTCCCTGAATCTAGTCCTACTCTGGCTCACCCCTCTTCTCCCCTATCTTCCTCATCATATTCTATAGACCTATCACATTCCTTTCACTTCATGCCTACTCTTAACTCCTTATCTTCCTTCAAATACCCACTTTGTGCCTTTTTATTTCATGCTAGCTTTCTCTTACCCGTCTCCTTCTGAGAAGCAGATTAATTCCTGGCTCCCTTCAGTGTACTTCACTTATCTCTGACTTCTGCTGTACTTTCCATTAACCTAACATCACTCAGCAATTCTTGACCTCCGCAGTACATTCTTAAAACCT